>NW_027551702.1:0-29394 GCF_051989575.1 Stigmatopora nigra | reverse complement strand
ACAAACATCCTGATTTTTTGGACTATTTCAAGTGGAAGACTATTTTCACTTAGCACAGCATTTAAAGTATTTACAATTTTTTTATGTATAGTTTATAATTACCGTATTTTCACACCTATAGGGCACATAAATGTCTAAAATTTTCTCTAAAATGTTGGCCCGCCCAAACGGTTGGTGCGCCTTGTTTGCACTTTCTTATGGCCCTGACCACTTGAGCGAATGTCTTTATTTCATGCCAGTATACTACTTATTCGAAATCAAAACAGCAGAAGTTCACCCTAAAAATAGCCTCGCCGCTCATTCCAAGCATTACGGTAAATCCATTCAAAACATCCCAGCGAAGTGCCAAGAAAAGTTTAAAATATGCGAGGAGCTGCTTATGAAAACAACTTGGCTCTGTCTTTATCGCGCTTATGAAAACAGCTTGGCTCTGTCTTTATCGCCATATCTCTCCCACGTAAAGATATCTACGATCAGCGACTATACAGGTATTTGTGTGCATCAACTTCGGAATATTTTGAAGCAAACAGCCCATCAATAGTAATAGTCAGGTTGGAGGCGGAGCACACAGAACCAACCCAGCCGGGAGAAGAATGGTCTAAAAATGTAAAACAAAATTAGAATTCCGTTTAGTGTGAGTTTAGATTTTACTTATTTTTGAGTAATTTTTGAGTAATGCATCGTAATCCAAGTTCATTTAAATTTGTTTATGTTATTAAACAAGTGTGTTGTCATGCAAAAAGCTATTGCTTCTAGCATTCACCTGGTCCAAACAATTTTGGGGAGAATAAAATGACCAAAAATAAAAAGTTAAGGAGTAAACATTTTTTTGTGCTTTTAGGGTCTCTATCCAGAGTCTCATGGTATTGTTGGTAACTCAATGTATGACCCAGTCTTTGATGCCACGTTCACCCTGAGAAGCCAGGAGAAACTTAATCACCGTTGGTGGGGGGGGCAACCAGTGAGTATTGTTTAGCTATATACTATAATCTATTGAATCCATGAGTGTTACTCCATCAGCACAATTGAGTTACAGTTAAGACCCAAATTATATTCTTTGTTTCTTAGATTTGGATCACAGCTCTCAAACAAGGAGTGAAGGCATCTTCATTCTTCTGGCCTGTGTACGTAATTTTTTTTATCTCATACACATTTAAAAAAAAAATCCAAATCTTCATCCCATAATTTTTTAGGGTATTCAATTATTTTTTCAGTTATTTTTTTTAATAAAAATAATAAATAATAATATGCTGCACAGGCTGGCAGTCGAGAAAAGAGGTTTGGATGGTCCAAATGCAGGGAAACTGATTCCAGGCAGGGTGGTACTCAAAATTTGTAATCACTGCCAAAAAAACAAAAAACAAACACAAAGTGCAAACAAAGTCAGGGAACCCAAAAATACATATGTTAACCCAAAGAAAACAAACGAAACTTTGAGACACAAGACATAAGGAGCAGGTAGGTGACACAAGAGGCTGAGACACATGGGTAAACGAAAAAAAGGTTAGATAATAGACAATCAAAAGGACAAGACAGGAAAAAATGTGAAAATAACCCAACACAAAACATGATTATTTCAGTCATCTTGAACACCAGAGTCAAAAGGCGGACTACACCCTAAACAGGTCACCACTGAATAATCATTCATGCCCACAGTCATCGTGGTTTCCTACGCTCCATGTATTGAAGGTAAATTAACCACTAAAGTATCAGTGATTCATACATGATTAGGTATACAGTAATACCTCGATTATCGTGGTTAATGGGAGTTGGATCCCCCTGCGAAAATAATTGTTTTTTTGTTTTGTTTTCAGTGCTGAGTACTAGTAGCAAGCGGAAGACAGGGCAATTGCTTCTGCTTGCGAGTTTCAGCAAGGAATTTCACATTTTTTATGGACTTAAATAAAAAAATAAAATAAATAAATGAATAAGCCGTGCTGAATTGTCACAGGTGGCGGGATGATTAGGAGTTTGGATGGCCGTTTGTCTCTGTGTGCCCGACGACTGACTGGCGACCAGTGTTGGATGTAGTCTTCCTTTCGCCCAAAGACAGCTGGATTAGGCTCCTATTGTGAGGACATAGTGCATAATTTTCGGGGATATTTTGAAGGGAATACAGCCAATCCGGGAGAAGAAAGGTATCAAAACTGAAAACAAAACTAGAATTAAGTTTCTGAAAATTTTAGTGCACTCTTAAACCACTAGTTATTTGTTACTTTGTTAATAGTGGGTGGATTAGACCAAATAAAGATTTTTAATCCAATATCCTGTTTTTTGGTGTTTTTACAAAATAATTTTAACAGGTTCGTTTGAGTTACGAAAAAATCGACATACAAGCTCAGTTCTGGAACGCATTAAGCTTGTATCTCGAGGTACAGTAACAGGAGTAAGACGAGTAGGAGGAGTAAGAGAAGTCAGAGGAGTAAGTGTAGTAAGAGTAGAAATAGGAACACGCTTGGCGCGGACACCCGCCGGACCGGCCATTCTCTCATCTCGTCACACGCTGGCGCGGACGCACCCAGACGATGTTAACGGTTCCCTGCCTGCTTTTCGCTCGAGCATGCCGGACTCAACGTGGTGGCCCATTGTAGATGGGCAGCCAACACGGGGAAAAACCTTGCTGCTGCGCCTACCCGCCGGCCGCAACGTGGTGGTCCATTTTAGATGGCCAGCCGACACGGCGAATCCTGGTTGGGGTAATCCAGGTAGGAGTAATCAGAGAAGGAGTTGGGGTCAACATCCCCGGGGGGGAGGACGCTGTATGGATGTACCATAAGAACGCCTTTATGCTGCAATGGTGAGCTAGGCCTTTAGCATGACAAGAAAACAAAAATATATATAGGAGGCATTTTCAAAAGACTCAAAAAAATTATCACTTTCCACAGGTGATGTGCACGATGCAATACTTACTCGCAATGAAAGTGAATATGGTAAGAGGTAAGCCATCTAAGCAATTGGCACGCCCATTCCCCCTCTATTGTACATAAGCAGAAGAGCCTGGCTTTCCCGGGCCTTCGCTTGTTGGATCGAATGGCAGCAGCAATTCTTGTTCTTAGTCTGAGCTGGGCCTTCCTGGAGCCATTTCCGGTGGATTTAAATGTGTAGGGGGAGTGCAGTGCATTCGTTTATTTATTCATATTTTATTGATTTTAATTGCTGTTAAGAGGCCGCTAATCTTGTAAATTAAAATGTACATATACATTTAGAAGATAGTTCTTACGCTTTAAAAAAAAATCTTTTGAAAAATGGGTTACGCTGGCGATGACCGAGTTGATAATCTGCAAAAATGCCAGCGAAATCTACATGGACTTGAAAGCAAACATTTTACTCACCAAAAAATCCTTTTTAAGTGTACACAATATCCATCCTTCTTTCTTTCCTCCTTTTCTAGCGCCATCGAAGCTAATGCTGAAAGTCGAGCCTGTCCTGTCGTATTTCTGACATGTTTTTATTCGATTCAGTGCTGAAACTGTTCATTCTTGGTTGTGACAGGCTTACTTGCTTTGGAGTTGTCCGGCCTTTCTTAATGATGTCCAGCTTTTTTTCTTGAAAAGTTCGTCTTGAAAATATCTTTGACAAATAAATCTGCGACTAAACCCATTTGTTCTCCTTCAGCCATTACGGGTTAACAAAAACGCTATTAAATCAGCACAACACTATATTTGCTAGTACAGCTCGCTTCAGATACACTTTGGTAGCTCTGGCTAGTCCACTCTATCACTAGCCAATCATAGTTAGTGAAAGCGATAACGTATCCCTAGGCCTGCGAGAACGAAATTACGTATCTCTACACCTGCGAAAATGCCTTGGTGTCACCAAATCAAATTCTGATTGTTTATTGACGCTTGTTTAATGCAGCAGAGCCTGCAGAACTGATTGTGAAGGCCTTGAAGCAGATTTCTGACCCTGGCAACAAACAATGGCTGAAATGTGAATGGTTAAATGCTTCAATATGAAAACACATCTAGAAGCAGTGCGACCAGGGGCAAAAGCAATGAAAGGAAGATAACCAACAATTTGGAATTATTAATAAATATTCATGGACAAAATATAATTAACATCAGTCTGTGATTAGATATTTCTTAGGCCAGCAGAAAAGTCCTTAAAGGCCCTGACGGCAAACCATTGCTCTATAGTATTAAAGATCATAACCTGGGGGGGCCCGGCGAATGAGTGGCTAGCGCGTTGGCCTCACAGTGGGAGACCTGAGTTCAAATCTAGGTCGGTCCACCTGTGTGGAGTATGCATGTTCTTCCTGGGCTCGTGTGGGTTTTCCCTAGGTACTCTGGCTTCCTCACAGTTTCCACAGACATGCATAGAAGGCTGAATTGACAATCTAAATTGCCCCTAGGTATGAGTTTGAGTGTAAATGGTGGTTTGTCTCCTTTTGCCCTGTAATTGGCTGGCCATCAATTCAGGGTGTCTCTCGCCTCTGGCCCGAAGTCAGCTGGCAAGGCTCCAACAAATGAGATGAGATAAGATTATAACCTGGATAGTTATTTGATACATTGTGAGTAGGAGGTGAATTAGAACCAATAAATTGATATTTTCGATTGTAGTATTCTTTTTTGGGGGGTTTTATCAGAGGTGGGAACAAATTAATTTATATATGGTCATTTCTGTGGGAAAAGTTGATTTGACATAGGAGTAAATCGACATAGGAGCTGGGTTCCGGAACGCATTAAGCTTGTAGCTTGAATCTCAAGGTATTACTGTATGGTGACGGCTCTTGGTCTTTCAGTCTTTTCCTGTCGGCTTCTGTGCAACTTGAGTGCCATACTGAGACAGTGTACGTCAGCATGTTCTCAATGGGTGACCGATAGAAGATAACCAGCAGGTTGGTCTTTAGTTGTTCATTCCTCAGTACTCTCAGGAAAGAAAGCATCTGCTGCGCCTGTAGCGAGCTAGTGCTGAGTGTGCGGACCGACTATGTCTCTACTTACAAAAAATCCACGTCACAAGGCCACTTCTGGAGGGAATTCCACAGATTCTTGAGTGTTATGTGTTAGGTTCATTTTTAGTTTTCTTGAATATAATAGTATAAAACAAAACGGGAGAGATCAGACATCCGATTGACTTGCAAGTGAGAATTCATCATCGCCACAGATGATTCTACCGAATGGCATTTTCTCCTGCCCATTTAGGGCATCAAATCAAAACAATTGCAAGGTTATCGATTCGATCCAATTGCATAAGCAAAAAACAACTGCAACAACAATTGCATATCAGGTATTACATTGATAACAATTAAGGTTGGAACTCAAAATCAACTCCATTGGAAATTAAACAAACAAGCCTCCATTCAACAAAACAATTTTTTATCAGGCAAACCGAGCGGCACAATTTAAAAACAATATTCAAGTGTTCCTGAAGGTTGATTGATAGCCATCCGCGGAATAAAAAAAAAATTAAGAGTCTTTCAGAGATCTACATTGCAAACTTGCATCAGTAAACAATCCTCGGAGCGAGGACTCGGTGAAGTATTAAGGCAACAAGCTGGAGCCAGCTGCCCTGGAGAGTGACCTCGAGCCTGCGCCAGTCCCAAATTGAAGAAATATAATGATTAAATGTGCACAAATATAATAGTATCCCAGAATAACCCCAAAATTATGATATAGTAATACAGTGGTACCTCGACTTACGATCGGAATCCGTTCCCAGACTGATCGTATGACAAGCATATCGTAACTCAAGCAAACATTTCCCATTGAAATAAATTGAAAACAAATTAATTTGTTCCAACCCTCTGAAAAAACACTAAAAATAGTTTTTCTTTTTTCTAATTCGCCATATATTGACAAAGTAATAAATAACGAGTGGTTTAAGAGTAATAAAATGTGTTTAATAGATGCAAAATTAGACGCATTTGGCGGAGGGGGGAGACAATGATACACACGGAGGCAGAGGTGGGGGCTGTTCGGGGGTAAACGAACAAACACATTTAAATTAACTTGGATAACAATATACAGACACTCAACTTTTAATGTAACTTCACACATAACTGAATTCTAATTTTGTTTTAATCTTTTTTTTTACCTTAGTTCTACGGGTTGACCTCACCCGGCCGTTTTGCCTGAGACTACAAAACCAACGCATCAAGCGTTGTTAGGAACTTGCCTCCCCTTCGGAATGTTTCGGAAATGACGCACACAAATATCACAATCCAAGCTTTAGAATTGGCGCGCCACATCACTTGTAGGTCTCCTGAAGGCACGCATGTTCTCGGCATTGTACACTAGTAACGGCTTAATTTTACAGCCACTGCTCGCATTAGCACACAACGTTAGCGTTAAGCGGTCCTTCATGGGTTTGTGTCCCGGTAATGCCTTCTCCTCTGCCACGATGAATGTCCGCCTGGGTAACTTTTTCCAAAAAAAGACCAGTTTCATCCCAGTTGAAAACTTGCTGGGGGATGTAACTTTCCTCAGCGATAATCAAGGCAAATGTCTTGATGCGTCCTTCTGCTTAAGGATGGTGGAAAAGGTTGACATATTCCTCTCATTTTGCCTAGCAAGCTCAGTATACCATGTACCCCACTCATTTTTAAATTATTTCGCGTTTCGTGTCCATTGTCAACGCCTTTTCTTTGCTGAACTTTGTCGATCCATAGTAATATTGTTTACCTGTAAATGTATCCAACGCGGGAGAAAAAGCTGGCAGGTGGGGAAATGCAAAGTCCGCCCAGTGCTCGTAGAAATATTTTATACACAAAGGAGATTCAAAAAAGACAGTGCCATGGCCCCCTGGCTTGGTCGCATCACAAAACTTTGATCTTATCTTGGGCGAATTATTCAAATTAAATTTTTGTCATATGACAAGAATGTGGTATGGCAAAGCGGCCGTATCACAAGGTTCGACTGCAATATAGAAAAAAAATAATTATGAGCAATTTATTTATTAATTCATTTTCTAAAGTTCTTTATCCACACAAGGGTCGTAGGGGGTGCTGACTTTGGGCACAAGCCAGGTTTTACCCTGAATTGGTGGACCGACAATCGCAGGGCACAAGGAGACAGACAACCATTCACGCTCACATTCATACCGAGGAGCATGCCTACAATACATGTCTTTGGAATGTGGGAAACCGGAGCACCCGGAGGAAACCCACACAGGTGGACGAACTCAGTGTTTTCTTTTTTACTTGTCGAAGCTGATTTTCCAGCTTCCGGCACTTGCGAACCATGGACTCGATTTTCATGTTCCCATGTTTCGTGAGCAGGACGAAGTGCTTACATTGTGAGTTCAAACCGGGACACATACTTTTTTATGAATTCGAGATGATTCTGTTTTTTAAGTGACAAAATTGGCAATGCTATTTTGGATAGTTCTGAACAACAGGTGGCAGAGTCGGGACACATTTCTTGAACAGATAAGGTCCACCTCCATTTTTATCCTCTGTTTTACTAAGTGACTGTTAAGCCGTATATCAAAATGGTAGTTCGTATCTTTATTTTGTATAAAATGACTGTCAATTGAACAATCTCACACTTTCCAAACCGACATAACAATGCCGAAATCATTCCTAATAACACATTGTGATAAGTGGATTGGTGACAATGCAAAGCTCAGTCGCACTTTGGAATTTACTTTGGCGAGGGGGGACAAACTCATCAGAACACGAGCACTTTCACGTCTAGATAAAACCATTGTTAGAACTATTAGAGCAAGCTAGCATATGTTATGTATGCTGCCTATTACTGATTTCAGAGGTACTGTAAAATATTCACATTTTGGGCCCGAATTGCCACCCACAAATGCTGTAAAGTTAGTGCCAAGAACAAAAATGGAACTTGTTAATACGAAAACACAGTCAACTGTCTGTATTTATTTTATTTAACATGTAATTGGATTTTTCATCTGCAGTACTGTCCCACTTGAACGGCGAATACTGACCGTGTTGCAGTGGCTCCACCTCCCTGAACGAGAAAGGTGAATACCTCGCAAATACAGTAGTACCTCTACTTACGAATTCTTCTACATACTAAATATTAAGGTTTCAAAAAGACTTGAAGAGGAACCAAATCTTGCAAGATGAAAAAAATAGACGTCAAACGAAATCAAACTCAGAAACATCAATACACTACTGCAGTACTAGAGATCGTGGAGTGAATTATGTTAGTTCAATGGTAAAATATGACTCTTAAGAAATATCCCATCTGCGAAACTACTTCTGAAACAAATGTATTTCATAATTAGAGGTGCCACTGTATCACAAACTATCTTTTTGTCTTTACATATTTTTTTCTTTACATATTTTCCTTGTTTTCCCACAATAACTCAACTAGATATTTAACTGTTCCCCATGTGAGAAAGCTGTCATTTCCAAAATCCATTCAGGAAGTCCAACAAGGCCCAACACATTGAAATACTACCCACAACAAAATATTCAGAACTCTCTCTCTCTCAAAATTTCTGAACCACAATATCCTCATTAGGGTCGTGGGGGGTGCTGGAGGCCATCCCAGCTGACCCAGGCCAGAGGCAGGGGACACGTGAATCGGTGGCCAGCCGATCGCAGGGCACAAGAAGACAGACAACGATGCACACTCAGACCTAAACCTAGGGGCAATTTAGAGTGTCCAATCAGCCTACCATCCATGTTTTTGGAATGTGGGAGGAAACCGGAGTACCCGGAGGAAACCCACGTAGGCTCCACAGAACATGCAAACTCTGCACAGGTGGACGTGAACCTGGATTTGAACCCAGGACACCAGAGCTGCGAGACCGATACGCTAACCACTCACGACACCGGGCCGCAGATTCAGAACTCTAAACATTTTTTCCAGACAATTGCATGAGATCTGATTATGTTCAAATGTTGATCTTTTCTGGCTGCAATTAGCTCTACTAGCAGGCGAACTTGAAATAAGTTGCGCATGTTGCTCAACTCATGGATTGCCCATCCACACATGCAAGTAAGAAGGTTTTTTGTGTTTCCCAGGGCAATCCCCAGCACATGAATGAGATAACAGGAGACTGATGGTTATTTTCGGGGAGTTGGACAGGGCGGTAAAAGGTCCTCACCCATTGAAGGTGGCCTGAGGACCCGATGTCCTGTAATGGGCTCTGTGCTTACTGCTCAGCACCATGGAGCTGAATTGGCCTTTGTTCAAGAACACCAGAATTAGCAAGTCTGCCACTGGCACCATGTACTTTTCATAGATGAGAGCAGTTTCTGCCTGAGCACCTGTGGTAGACGTGAAGAAGTTTGGAGAAGACAACAAGAAAATTATGTTGCCTGCAACAGTGTTCAACAGAAAGGGTTTAGTGGTGGGCAGGCATATTCATGGAGGGAAGCACAGATCTCTACTGCCTTGGATATTGTTCTCTGACTGCCATAAGGTTTATACTTGATGAAATCCTTGAACCCATTTTCAGACCCTATGCTGCTGCAGTAGGTCCTGGTGCCTCAGGTGGTAAGAGTATGCATGCATTACCTGGAGGATGAATTTAAAAAAATTGAATGGCAATCACAAACACCTGACTTAAATTCAATAGCACAACTCTGGTACATTATTTTTCTGTCCATTAGGCGCCGCCAGGTTGGTCATCAGACGCTACAAGGACCAAGGGATTCCCTCACACATCTGGGCGGAAGTGTCACAAGACAGCATTCGTCATCTAATTAGGAGCATAGCGCGACATTGACAAGCATTTATATAATCATGTGGGGGTCACACAGGATACCAAAAGCATTTTGAGTTGCAGAAATTAATTTTTATAAAAAGTTGACTCGCCTTCCACATCTTCATTTCATTCAGATTTTAGGCCATCTACACAATTGAGCCCTCTTAGGCTGAAAACTGTGGGTGCAGGTTTTTGTTTCAACCGATCCAGCACTGACACCTAACCAATTAGGTTTCTGCTAAAACTATAAGCACCTGACTGCAATCCACTGATTTCACTTCTAAGATACCAGATTTGTGGGGAGGTTTCCTCTTTAGAATTTGGAACGAAAGCCCGCACCCACTGCGGCCCGTTGTGGAATAGTTTGCCCACCGCTGATCTCTTGTTTCTTTTAAGTTGTTCTTTAATTTTTGTGAGGACTGTAATATTGCGCAGCACGGTGAAAGTTGATTAGCATGTCCAGTTTGTAGTTCGGAGAACAAAGGTTCCGGTGCCTTTCGGTGTGAAATTTGCATGTTCTTTTTTTCTGCGTGCGACGTTTTCTTCTCACTACTCACCTGAATTACTGGCCAGCCGACCAGAAGGAGACGGACAGCCTTTCATACTGATATGTAGGGGCAATTTAGAGTCCTCAACGAGACTACCATAAATGTTTTAAGGACTTGGGAGGAAACCGGAGTACTCGGCGAAAACCCACGCAAGCCCGACCTAATATCTCGAAAACTTGGTGTGCGCACCTTAAACAAGTTCCTGTTAAAGTGATTTAAAAATAAGTAATATGTCATATTTATTCTCTTACTTTCATGATGTTATCTTCCCAATATTACTTAAATCTCCTAATATTTTACAATCTTGTAATAGTACAATATATATGATTTAATGTTCCCCTTTTGTATCCCATATTTTGATTTGAATCTCGTAATTACATTTCTCTCAAAATTTTACAATGCAGGACTTCTGGGCAGCCGCCTCGTGGGGTAGAGGTTCACTCGCCTGACTTCTGTGCGGGCAGGTCCGGGCTCAATTCTCACTGGTGGCAGTATGATTGGGGGTGCTGATGATCGTTTGTTTCTCTGTGTGCCCTACGGCTGACTGGCGACCAGTCTAGGATGTAGTCTGTCTTTGCCTGAAGACAACTAGGTTAGGCTCCAGAAACCCCCGTAAGCCTTTTGAGAATGGGCATAATAATGATTTTCTTTGAAGAAGAAATGTGAATCTGTGACAACCAATGATGAACAGTTAGGGCACACATGGTTGATATTATAGCATGAGAGCCAGTGAATGAGATTCACATTCATCAGTCTATTAATATTTTTTTTAATTTGCAGTTGGCATTATACACTGACTGACAGACACTTATTTGCCTGGTTTTATTCATTCTCTATTATTTTTGTGTGCACTAGTTGCCAAGTTTACATTATTATAATAAAGTTCGAACAGACTCCACACTTGGACAGCAGTGAGACATGAACAAAGACCATGGCATGGGCGCCAGCCACTCACACACACACTATATTACCAATCAAATGGTAAGAACTCTTACCTATTTTATGGCCGTTGATCTCGCAATACGGTGTCCGCCAGAGTAGCCCGCCTTCGATGCCTCCCCCTTCGGCTCCCGATTCCGTGATGCCAATTATTGAAGTACGAACAGAGTGCAAACTTGGACAGCAGTGAGACAGGAACAAAGATCCGCTTTATTGAACATCTTAACCAAAAAAGGGCTGTGGGTTAGGACCTCCTGAATTCTGATATAGTATAGATGTGCTTCTATATATATGTATGTGTATGTATATATATATATCTCAGCAACACGGTTACTTATTTATATATTTATTCATGTATTTATTTCTTGACTTACTATTAACTACCTATTTGTGTATAATGCCTTTCCTATACCTGCATCCTCACCCTCTTCCTACTGCAACAAAGAAATTTCCCGAATACGGGATGAATAAAGTTATCCAATCCAATCCAATCTCAGCATTTTTCAAAGCAGTACAGGGTAGGACATCCACCACCCTTTACAATCGCGTCTGACGTCTAAGCACATTATAGTGAGATCGTTAAGACCAGCCTAACCCATTATGAACACATCTTGCTATCTGCCACAGTAAGACAAAATGAATAGGTCACAACAGCTGATATCAATCAAATAACAAGGACAGAACACACACACACACAAAGACTCTAAAATAATCCAAACCTAACAATTTGAGCATTGATGTAATCCAAGAGATTATCCAGGCCACTATGCTTTTCGGAACCTTCAGTGCTGCAAAAAATATTTTGTAACCTTAGCCAAATAGTCCAATCAGTTTAATTAAACACATCTAGACTCCAATAAAAAAAAACATCACAAGGAGGATCAGCAGAAATGAACAGCATGTGAGTTAAATATGAATGTTGCTGCATGGGGTCTCAATATTTAGGATCATGTTATTTAAGTTTTTAATAAATTAGCATACAATTCTAAAAAAAATTGTCAAGATGGGGTGCTGAGTATACATTAATGAAAAATAAAAGGAACATTTTTGATTTTGGCAAATGGCTACAATGCGAGACAGGGAACAGTTTCAAGGAGTCTGAATATTCTCCGTTCCCACTTGATATAAAACGAAGCTTACATAGAAGAAGAACATGAGTAGTCCACAATGCTTCACTGGTCACATTTGAAGTAGAATTTATGCGATTTCTCAGATCTAGCTTGAACATGTATGCTTTTGCCGTGATAGTAGCTCTGTGGCTGTGATGAGCCCTGACAGTATGTAACTTCAATATCCTCCTTTTTTATGCTGGTCTTCTTTCCCTTTCTTCATGCATTTAACAGTGATTGACGGATTCATCTGAAAGTCATACTTACATATTTACATACTTTATTTGTAGGGTGTTCCAAAATGTTTGATTCCATTTTGTAGGCCATTCAGTTTGACAAATTTCCTTGGAATTATTTTATATTTTCACAGCTTGTGTAGAACATTTTTGTGTGTAAGATTTGGCATTTAAAAAATAAAATAAAAATCATTTCAGACATAGGCATTGTCGTCAACATTGACTTGACAAAAAAGGCGCACTGTCATCATACCCACCTGCGTATGACGAAATTGGTAGTGCTTCTCCACAAGTGCGCCCTCCCAGGCAAGGCCGAATAAATTTCATTTTCAGACTCGTTAGCACTCCGCCATGATGGATAAATCGCATCACCCCCTGAGCGTAACCAAATCCGGGCGACTGCAAGTTGCCTCGCCGATGCCAACAAAGAATAAAAGGGATCACTTACCTCTCACTGTCTTCTCACTTACCTTCAGTCAGCCAGTAGAAGGCAGATCCACGCCCAACGTCCTTGCTGTTACCTCACTCCCAATTTATTCCATAGAAGGTATTTGTGTTGTCGTGTCGTGCTCCTGCAGGTTCAGAGTCCTGATGGCTGTTTGAAAAAAGCTGTCCTTGAGCCTGTTTGTCCGTGCTTTGTAGGAGCTGTAGCGTCTGCCCGAGGGTAGCAATTGGAACAGGCCGGATGATATGGGTCCCAAACAATGTTCCCGGCTCTGCTGAGATAACGAGAGCTGGCAATATCTTCCAGTGATGGCAGAGATTAGCCGACGATCTTCTGGGCAGTGTTAATCACCCTCTGCATGGCTTTTTTGTCTGCTGCCGTGCTTCCAGCGTACCACATTGTAATAAAGTATTCCAGGATGCTCTCCACAGTGGCTCTGTAGAAGGTTGCCAGAAGCTTGGTGTCCAAGTTGTTCCTCCTCAGTACCCTGAGAAAATGGAGTCATCTCCGGGCCTGCCGTGATGTCTGTAGACCAGGAGAGCTAATCCGTGACGTGAACTCTCAGGAATTTAAAAGACTGGACCCTGTCTACAGATACTCAATTTATGAGGAGTGAGGCCAGATCTGTGCTATGTTTGCAAAAGTCCAGGGTTATTTCTTTAGTTTTCGTGGTATTCAGTGTGAGATTGTTCGCCGAGCACCAACCAGACAGTTTGTTGACCTCATCTTTGTAGGCCAACTCATCCCCACCTGAGATGAGTCCGATCACAGTGGTGTCATCGGCAAATTTGATGATGGAATTTGACTGGCGGGCTAGTCTAACAGTTTGTGGTCGGTTGGTCAAGAAGTTCTTTATCCAGCAGAAGATTGAAGAGGATAGTCCAAGGTGGGAGAGTTTGTCCTTCAGAATGTCCGGCTTTATGATGTTAAAGGCTGAGCTATAGTGAATGAAAAGCATCCTCACATAATTCCTGTGGTGCTCCAGGTGGCTCAGTGCTGTGTAGAGCCACGGTGATAGCATTCCTCAGTGGACCTGTTTTCTCTATAAGCAAACTGGTGGGGGTCAACTGAGGGAGGGATTGTATTCCTGATGTGGCGGGCCACCAACTTTTCAAAGCACTCCATCATCACAGGCATGAGGGTAACAGGCATAAAATCGTTCCAGCTGTCAATGGTTGGCTTTTTTGGGACAGGGATAATGGTGGCAGATTTCAGGCAGGCTGGAATGATAGATTGGTGCAGGGAACAATTGAAAATTTTCGTGAAGACTCCAGCCAGCTGTTCAGCACAGGCTTTGAGCACCTTTCCAGGTTTTCCGTCTGGTCCAGCAGCCTTCCTGGTGTTCACAGACTACATTACCAGTCTCACTTCCTATTCCCGGAACTTGTGTATTGCTGCTGGGTGGGAGGTAAAAAGGTAAAAAAAGCAAAACAATTGAACTTGCGTATAAATGTGAAATTACTTAATAAAAATATAAATTATGAATGTGTGATTACTTAGTAAAAATCCAAATTATATTAAGTAAAAAAAAATGTTAATAAATATAACCTTCCCAGCATACGATTAAAACTATTAAACATTTGCAATCAAGTAATACTAAGAGACATATTCAATATTCTTTTTTTCTTCTAAAAATGCAGAGCACAAAACAGCAATTACAGAAAATAGACATCAAGTTTAACACATCACCCCAAAAATATAACAAAAATCGTATTCAAATTAGAGTTATACATTTCAATTGAAAATATAGCAAATGTAATACCTTAACCTTGTATTTACAATGTTTTTAATCACAGTTGCATGGTAGTAGCAAAATAAGTACGTAAGCACAAAACTAAACGTTCAAAAATAAACTTGTATAAATTAGCGTTTTTTTAATATATTTTCTCATCAGTATGAGGGAACAAATAAAATTTAAAAAAAGGTGGGGGGGGATAATGTGACTGCATGACTTATGGATTCAACATCTGACTGCAAAGACTTGTTTCTGGAAAGAAGGATTAAGTATTGCACATAATGGCTCACAGTTAACTTGCAACATTACATCAGTGTTGACACTGGGTCTGATTTGTCAGTCTCAAAGCGGGCAAAGAAATGGTTCAGTTCCTCCGCTAGTGAGGCATCTGCGTTAACAGACATAATATTGTTATTGCAGTTGGTAATATGTCGTATTCTATCTTTTCATATTGAGAAATGACATTAAATTTTAAAAAAGGCATTTTGCGTGTTAGACTATGCTCGGACTCAGTCACTGAAGACAGTGCAGCGTGCCTTCACTAGTTTTTCAAAAAAGCCACTAACTACAAAACAGATTAGGTCTTGGCACCAAAATTTTCAAGAAAGGGTCTGGAATGTGGGTTTCCACACTTGCTCTTCTAAAACTCTTCCAAGGACTACGCAGGAAGGCTTCACGAACCTGCTCCACTGTTTCTGCTGATGTTGATAGTCGTCCTGTTGATTTAGCTATGCAAAATGCAATTTTCTTGAAAGCCATGGGCGACCTTCGTTGGATGCCGCCACTTTTATCCGAAAATAGAACACATTGAGCATACTGGACAGCCGGGAGTCTTGGGACAGTGGAGGAGATGGTGGAATTTTCCGGAAATGTTTTGAAGACCAAGCTTTGGGTGACGTTACGGCGAATGCCGTTGCCCTTATCACCTAAGATGGCTGGATGCCACGGAGGAACAAAGTCAAAATTTAGTTTCCATTTAAGTCCGGGCAGTAAGCTAATGCCATCGCTCGTACCCGTAACTAGAGTTCTCTGGGAAGGTAATACGGCTGGGGGACACAGAGGAGCGAATAGGAAGTTTAATTTCCTCCAAAACAATGAGCAATAAAATCAAGTAAGTGGTCTTAGTACTTGGTGAAATTGGCAAGACATTTTCAAAATGGTCTGCAGTTTGAACCAGTGTCCTACAGAATAATGACAACATGGTTGTAGCCATTGAGTGTGGCAATCGCCTTGAAAGCGTCATGTCCTTGTACAAAATAATATTTCTATAAAAAAAAAACAGCGGTCCCAACTCCATGTCACCATGTTTCTTGTGCGCCGCAAAACTCTCGCCCATAACTTACCATTTAACAATTACACTTCTTGATAATTGTATATGTATTTTTGTATGGACGCAAAAACAGTATGGTAGTAATAATAGGGTCATCTTACTTTGCGTTTTTTCGATTATGACCTGGTCTACATTATCCACAAAATTCGAGGTAATACTTACACCTTGGACTGGTCGCCAGTCTCAATCATACTGACACCAACAGGAATTGAGACCACTCCGCACTGAAGTCAGTCGAGTTAACCACTACATCATCAGATGGCGTTGGGAAAATGAGCAGAGAGATTCGGTCTCACAGAAAAAAAATAAAAGCTTAATGTCCTAAAATATAGATGTTTTGTTTTGTCATGACTAATATAGTATTTTGAATGATAATAAATGTATTCTATTCTAAATATTTCACCCTGTTGCAGACCTTATGTATACGCAATGCATTTTGAGCAGCCTGACATATTTGGACATAAAATGGGACCTATCAGCATTGATGTAAGTATCATTAATGTAAAAATTGTGCTACAAACTTCACTTGAAATATTTTGAAGCTTGTGATTCACTCTATTCCAGTTAAACCATCCTATTAGGATGATTGATAGGCTTGTTGGTCAACTCATGAATGGACTGAAGCAGATGAAATTACACCGATGTGTGAACATCATCATTGTTGGGGATCATGGTAATACTAACATGCTATATCACAAGTGTACATTGGCAAAGTCAATTTTTCCCGCAATGTTTGAGGTATTTTAATAAGCAATTTTCAGGCATTGCTACACCAAATCTATTTTCTGTTTCAGGTATGGAAGAGGCTCATTGTGATCAAACAGAGCTCCTCAGTAATTACTTAACAAATGTTGATGACATCATCCTAATTCCAGGAGCCCTAGGAAGAATACGCCCCAGATCAACTAACTCAAAATGTAAGATGCAAAGATAACATGTATCATGCTTTATGTTTTCAAGAGTTGCAGGGGTTGCTGGAGCCAAACTGTCTCCGGGCGAAAAGCAGACTGCATCCTAGACGAGTCGCCAATCAGTCATAGGGCACACAGAGAGACAAACAACCACTCACTCACAATCACTCTGCCACCGAGTGGGAATCGTACCCAGATTGCCCGCACCAAAGACAGGCGGAAGAATCACGACAACATTGAGCGGCCATCTATCATACTTTTATTTTACAACCAAACTGCACATATTTTGGGAGTTCATTTCAAATTCACCTTACAATGTCCTTTTCAAATTGTTGAATGAATTATGGTTACATGAATAATGCTATCAAAAAGGTTATAGGATGTTTACACTACACATTTGAGTGCTGTATTTTCACAGCTATGGGGCGCAATTAAAAGTGTATTTTTTTCTCTAAAATGGGCAGTGGGGCCAATCAGTTGGTGCGCACCTTGTGTTTGCATTAAATTCCAAATTTTGTATAACCCTGACCACTTGACAGAGTGGTTTCATTTCTTGCCGACAGACTACTTATTGCTCAGTGGATGTTCATGTTCTTGTGGTCAAACAAGCAGACCCTAGAAATAGCCTGCCCGCGTATGTCACGCATTAATAATAATAATAATAATAATAATAATAATAATAATAATAATAATAATAATAATAATAATAATAATAATAATAATAATAATAATAATAATAATAATAATAATAATAATAATAATAATAATAATAATAATAATAATAATAATAATAATAATAATAATAATAATAATAATAATAATAATAATAATAATAATAATAATAATAATAATAATAATAATAATAATAATAATAATAATAATAATAATAATAATAATAATAATAATAATAATAATAATAATAATAATAATAATAATAATAATAATAATAATAATAATAATAATAATAATAATAATAATAATAATAATAATAATAATAATAATAATAATAATAATAATAATAATAATAATAATAATAATAATAATAATAATAATAATAATAATAATAATAATAATAATAATAATAATAATAATAATAATAATAATAATAATAATAATAATAATAATAATAATAATAATAATAATAATAATAATAATAATAATAATAATAATAATAATAATAATAATAATAATAATAATAATAATAATAATAATAATAATAATAATAATAATAATAATAATAATAATAATAATAATAATAATAATAATAATAATAATAATAATAATAATAATAATAATAATAATAATAATAATAATAATAATAATAATAATAATAATAATAATAATAATAATAATAATAATAATAATAATAATAATAATAATAATAATAATAATAATAATAATAATAATAATAATAATAATAATAATAATAATAATAATAATAATAATAATAATAATAATAATAATAATAATAATAATAATAATAATAATAATAATAATAATAATAATAATAATAATAATAATAATAATAATAATAATAATAATAATAATAATAATAATAATAATAATAATAATAATAATAATAATAATAATAATAATAATAATAATAATAATAATAATAATAATAATAATAATAATAATAATAATAATAATAATAATAATAATAATAATAATAATAATAATAATAATAATAATAATAATAATAATAATAATAATAATAATAATAATAATAATAATAATAATAATAATAATAATAATAATAATAATAATAATAATAATAATAATAATAATAATAATAATAATAATAATAATAATAATAATAATAATAATAATAATAATAATAATAATAATAATAATAATAATAATAATAATAATAATAATAATAATAATAATAATAATAATAATAATAATAATAATAATAATAATAATAATAATAATAATAATAATAATAATAATAATAATAATAATAATAATAATAATAATAATAATAATAATAATAATAATAATAATAATAATAATAATAATAATAATAATAATAATAATAATAATAATAATAATAATAATAATAATAATAATAATAATAATAATAATAATAATAATAATAATAATAATAATAATAATAATAATAATAATAATAATAATAATAATAATAATAATAATAATAATAATAATAATAATAATAATAATAATAATAATAATAATAATAATAATAATAATAATAATAATAATAATAATAATAATAATAATAATAATAATAATAATAATAATAATAATAATAATAATAATAATAATAATAATAATAATAATAATAATAATAATAATAATAATAATAATAATAATAATAATAATAATAATAATAATAATAATAATAATAATAATAATAATAATAATAATAATAATAATAATAATAATAATAATAATAATAATAATAATAATAATAATAATAATAATAATAATAATAATAATAATAATAATAATAATAATAATAATAATAATAATAATAATAATAATAATAATAATAATAATAATAATAATAATAATAATAATAATAATAATAATAATAATAATAATAATAATAATAATAATAATAATAATAATAATAATAATAATAATAATAATAATAATAATAATAATAATAATAATAATAATAATAATAATAATAATAATAATAATAATAATAATAATAATAATAATAATAATAATAATAATAATAATAATAATAATAATAATAATAATAATAATAATAATAATAATAATAATAATAATAATAATAATAATAATAATAATAATAATAATAATAATAATAATAATAATAATAATAATAATAATAATAATAATAATAATAATAATAATAATAATAATAATAATAATAATAATAATAATAATAATAATAATAATAATAATAATAATAATAATAATAATAATAATAATAATAATAATAATAATAATAATAATAATAATAATAATAATAATAATAATAATAATAATAATAATAATAATAATAATAATAATAATAATAATAATAATAATAATAATAATAATAATAATAATAATAATAATAATAATAATAATAATAATAATAATAATAATAATAATAATAATAATAATAATAATAATAATAATAATAATAATAATAATAATAATAATAATAATAATAATAATAATAATAATAATAATAATAATAATAATAATAATAATAATAATAATAATAATAATAATAATAATAATAATAATAATAATAATAATAATAATAATAATAATAATAATAATAATAATAATAATAATAATAATAATAATAATAATAATAATAATAATAATAATAATAATAATAATAATAATAATAATAATAATAATAATAATAATAATAATAATAATAATAATAATAATAATAATAATAATAATAATAATAATAATAATAATAATAATAATAATAATAATAATAATAATAATAATAATAATAATAATAATAATAATAATAATAATAATAATAATAATAATAATAATAATAATAATAATAATAATAATAATAATAATAATAATTGGACATAGGCTTTGTCATCATCATTCACTCGAGAAAAGCCTAATTGTCATCATACCCAGAAACTGCGTATCATGAAATTGGTGGAGCTTCTCCATAGGGTGCGTTTTCCTGGTAAAAGACCTAAAGAAGTGAAAATAATTTTAGACTCGTAATTTGGCATTCCGCCATGATGGATACATCTCATCACGCCCCCGAGCGGATAACTTACACTGTCTTTCACTTACCTTCAGTCAGCCAATAAGAGGCAGATCACCGCCCAACATCTTTTCATGTTACCTCACCCCAACGTTATTACGGAAGGGATTGTGTGTCGTGTTACCGCAAGTTTAGAGTCCTGATGGGTGTGAGAAAAAGCCTATTTGTCCGTACTTTGTGAGACCTATAGCGTCTGCCAGAGGGCAGCAACTGGAACAAATTGTGACCAGGGTGATATGGATCCCCGATGATGTTCCTGGCTCTGCTGAGGTAACGAGGGCTGGTAATGTCTTCCAGTGAGGCAAGAGAGCAGCCAACGATCTTCTGGGTAGTGTTAATCACTCTGCATGGCCTTTTTGTCTGCTGCCGTGCTTCCAGTGTACCACACTGTGATGCAGTATGCCAGGATGCTCTCTACGGTGGCTCTATTGACGGTTACCAGAAGCTTTGTGTCCAAGTTGTTCCTCGTGAGTACCTTGAGGAAATGGAGTCATTTCCGGGCCTGCCGTGATGTTTGTAGACCAAGAGAGCTTATCCGTGGCGTAAACCCACAGGAATTTAAAAGACTGAATCCTGTCTACATATACTCAATTTATGAAGAGTGAGGCCAGATCTGTGCTAGGTTTGCAAAAGTCCAGGATTATTTCTTTAGTTTTCGTGGTGTTCAGCGTGAGATTGTTCACCGAGCACCACGAAGACAGTTTGTTGACCTCGTCTCTGCAGGCCGACTCATCCCCTACTGAGACGAGTCTGACCACAACGGTGTTATCGGCAAATTTGATGATTGAGTTTGACTGGTGGGCTGGTGTACAGTCGTATGTGTACTGGGAGTACAGAAGAGGACTCAATACACAGCCTTGTGGTGAGCCAGTGCTTAGTGTAATGGAGTGCTAACGGCTGTAAACAAACCACAGCTTGACCACCCCGATGGAGTCTTTATTGTCACTGGTGACTTCATCAAAGTGTGTTTAAAAACTGACCTGCCTAAGTGCATCCAGTACGTGAAGTGTCACACCAGAGGAGATACAACTCTAGGACATGTTTATTCTAATATCACACATGCTTATAGAGCCACATCCTTCCCTCACCTTGCTGGATCAGACCATCTCTGCCTGTCCCTCAACCCCCGCATACACCCCACTCCGGAGGCTAACAAGGCCACAAATAAAGATAATAAAAACTTGGCCCGAGGACACCCTTTCTCAGCGGCAGAACAGTTTTACCCGCACCAATTCTCTCTGAATGAACAGTCTCGCGATTCTCTCTGAATGAACAGTGGGTCAGTCTTTATTCAGGAAAACAGCGCATAGTATGGTTTCTATGGCAATGACCAAACTTTGGGAAAAGTCTGATTAATCAGCGGCAAGTCTCCATGGCAACGACAAAACTTTGGGCAATGTCCGCTTAATCAGTGTGAAGTCTCCATGACAACGACCAAACTCGGGGCATTTTTCTTATGACAACGATGTTTCTATACTTACAAAAACTGATAAAATATGAACAAGCAATTGCCACGCAACATTGTCATTTTTTCCTTAATGTTATATTACAATTCCCTCCTGTTGTAAGTATAACAGCCGGACTGATGCGCTGCCACTCCCACCCAGGGCAGCAGAGCATTATGATTTTGGAGAAGACTGACCAGTGTTTGTGTTTGAGGGGCACATCCGAGCCCCACACTGGATCCTGGTTGTGAGCTCCGACACTCGTTCATCAGCTTTGACGGTGGTGGCCAACTTGGTGAAGTTAGCGGTCAAAATCACACAGCGAGGTCCTTCCCCACGTGGAGATGACGGGCACTTTCTTTTTATCACCTTGACGAGTACCAGGTCGCCTGGGGAAAGGACCTCCTGTGTGGGAGACCGAGAATATGTTGGCAGATCATTTGCATATATCACAGTTCTTTCTTGGAACATTTTGCATAACCACTGAGTGAGAGAATCTGTTTCTCCAGTCTCCTCCCTACCAGTCTGACTCTTACTGTTCCATTGGTTCTTTCAATGAGTCCAGTACTTTGGGGGCGCCAGGCGCAATGATACCTCGGGTTGATTTCAAGATGCCGTCCCATAGCTTGGATCACGCAGCTCACGTAGCGAGCACTACCATCACTCCACATGACTCGTGGTATTTATTCCATGGCTTGGAATGATCCTTTTGCATTTGGCTTTTGCGACTGCCCTGGTGTCCACTTTCTTGGATGGACATATCTCAAACGACTTGGTCGATGACCACAAGACAGTACCTGCATATGCCACCGTGGTTCAGCTCGAACAAATCCATGTTCAGAACCTGAAGACAGTTTCTGCAAAAAAATTAAAGTCGATTTGGAGACCTGTGGAACTATACTATCCCTCCTGTTGAGATCTTGGTGGACAGCCAATCAAAAACACAAGAAGACAGACAACCATTCACGCACACACACTAATAATCAGATATCAGTGGTCTGCAAATTTGCTGTCCTATCAGCAATAATCATTCTGAAAGGAAATAGATCAAAGTAAATTGGTTGAAATCCATTTTTCGATGCTTATGCGATCCTTAATTTCATTAATATTCTAAGAGTCATTAATATGACCCACGCCAAAGCATATTCCACCCGCTCAGGACAAACCAGGGAAATTATGCCTATCGTAAGTCAATTATTTTTATTTTAAAAAGCGAGGTACAATTTGGGTGTCATTATCACTATAAATCAATGATTCTTTGGAATTCCATATCGTGCACTGTCTTTGTTTTTCCAATCTCTCTGTCACTCTCTCTCTGCCTCTCTCTCTGTCATACCTTTAGCTGCTTTTTCCAAACTTTCTTTTCTATGCACTTGCAAAAATCGATTCTTCATGCTTACAAAACTCTTCCATTCACTTACCAAAATATTTTCTATTTACTTACCAAGATCTTTTCTATTCTTCCCTATCCTTCAAATTGGGACATAAACCATGCCTCTCCACCTATCGCGGCAGACACAGGCAACTCCCCACACTACGCATCCGCACATACCCCACATTCGGTAACCCTCCGATCCCCATCCTGCAGTCCAGCAACAAACCCATCTCCCCTGTCGCTTTCCGACCCTTATTAATTACTTACTTAATAGTTTAAACAAAATTTTTATTCTAAATTCACAGAAATTGACCTCTATTTCGTGATTCACCCAATATCTCGGAATATACCAAAACCACAAGTACCTGACTCTATTAACACACCAATACTATAAGTCCCTGACTCTATTTTGTTTTACCTATGTTGGTCCCGGACCAAAAACTATAATGTTCTTCATACGTTGGTCCCAGACCACAAACTATTCTGTTCACCGTGAATTAATCCCAGACCTCAAAATGTTAATACTACCACAGTTATAATACTCATTCAAATTATCACACCACGGAGACAGAAATCAAAGGGTGAACACACGATGGAGGATGCTGTCATCGTGCTCTGTCGTCACTCCGGCAATTGTTGGTCGTTGGGTCCCGGGTTTCGGCACAAAAGTACGATAGATCTGAAATTCCCACTTCAGGAGCAGGTTAAGAAAGAGTGAGATCAATTTAAATAGGAAATAGGTTTATTACCGGACTGCAGGATGGTTGGTGATAGGTTCATTAATAATTACACTTGTGATATAATTATCAATCACTACAGGCAGACATCTTATTCAATTATTGACATTTCATTAAATAATAGGTTCATTAATAATTACACTTGTGATATAATTATCAATCACTGCAGGCGGACATCTTATTCAATTATTGACATTTAATTAAATAATTTGCATCTCTGCTAAAGACCTTATAAGGGGATATACATTTCAAGACTTCAGGACTTCCTCCCGATCTCCAAAGTATCTCCTTGAACAGTAATTCGTTGTACGGCTTCAAAGCCATAAATCAAAACAATTACAAGGTTATTGATTAATCCAACTTGTGTAAACAAAAACAACACCTGTAACTATAATAACAATTAAGGTATTTAACAATAAAAAACAGAGGTAACTAAAAAACAAACTTCTTTTGAATTAAAACAATCACGCCTTCATTTGACATAATTACATAAAGAAGCGAAAAGTGCGTCACGATGTAGTAACACTATACGTGTGTTCCTGGAAGTGATTGATATCCATCTGCTAGTAGCAAGAGTCCTTGACGACTCTTCGCTGTAAACCCATATCAACAGTCCGCGGAGCCCGATACTGGATGAGATGTCAGATAAATAGATTTCTGGGAGTCCATGTCACGGATAGTGTCAGGAGTGGCTTGGTTGCCCCTCCTGGCATGATGTCATGATTGTTATCAGCCGTGGCAATTAGGTGATTATGTTTTCCTGGCTGTTTAAGCAATATGAGTTTGTTGAATGTTTGTCAGATCGTCTGGTTTGTTCCCCTGAGTTTCTACGTTTGTTATGCTGTTCTCTTGACGCCACGCCACGCTGCATTTTCATTTCTGTATTCGTAAGTTTTCAAGCCAAGTTGTATATGTTAAGTTTTCCGTTAATTAAACCAAACAACAAATGCAACGCAACTGCCTCCCCTTTTCCATCGGCGTCTCCGCACCTGGGTTCACCTTCTCCCCCGATCGCGTCGCATTGCGCGACGGGATCGTAACAGTACGATCTGACCACCATGCTCGGCGACGCCAACCATCCACCTCGAAGACACCGGACTGCTTGGAGTGTATAAGAAACCCCTCAGAATCTTTTAGGAGTTTTATAATGAACACACCGTGGTGTGGGGCTCTCAGGCACATCATTGCTTGAGATAAGTCTCAGCTGGTAGGAGAGTTAGATACGCATTTCACTCCTATGCCCCTCCACCGCTATGCCCGTCGCACTGGGAAGCGCAAACAGTTTAATCATGATGCCTAGGTGCGAACAACCACCAGAAATCGCTCAAGTTATCTTATGCCTATGACCAGCGGATATGGTTCACAATGGAGGGAGCCTGAAGATTCTGGAGAGGAGGACGTCGGTGAGGAAATTGATTTTTTCGCTGGTGTTTCGGAATCCGATAGTGAATTTTTCGACCAATTCGGACCCCGAGACCTCCCACCGGAGGAGGAGTACCCCTACTTTTTCCCCGACAATTCCTACTCCGAATACCCTGACCAGCAATTTCATAGTGGGCTGGCCACCTATTATGGGCCACCACGTGATGGCGTGGGTGCTGTGCAATCCCCCCAGAGGAGGCGCCGAGCGCCACGCCGTAGAGCAAAGCGAAAGGAGTGCCTGGACACTCAAACCACTGTCCAAGTTACTCGCCCGACCTCGTCTGTCCAAGCTCCTCACCCGACCTCGTCCTTCCAAGCCCCTCGCCCGACCTCGTCCGTCCAAGCTCCTCGCCCGACCTCGTCCTTCCAAGCTCCTCGCCCGACCTCGTCCGTCCAAGCTACTCGGCCGACCTCGCCGTTCCAAGTGCCCAAAGTTACTCGGCAGAGCTCGCTGTTCCAGTTGCTCCAATATAATCGGCCGACCTCGCTTTTCCATTTGCTCCAAGATACTCAGCCGACCTCGCCGTTCCAAGTGCCCGAAGTTACTCGGCCGACCACGCCGTTTCAAGTGCCCCAAGCTCCAGTGCCGAGGCTACGCAAAGTACTCCCGTTGCCACTGGGGCCGCCAGTTGCACCCGTACCGAAGCCACGGACCAGGCTTCCGGTGACGGACGGCCATCTGAGCACCGCTCTCTCAAGCTCCGCTCTCCCAAGCACCACTCTCCCAAGCACCGCTCTCCCAAGCACCGCTCTCCCAAGCACCGCTCTCCCAAGCACCGCTCTCCCAAGCACCGCTCTCCCAAGCACCGCTCTCCCAAGCACCGCTCTCCCAAGCACTGCTCTCCCAAGCACCGCTCTCCCAAGCACCGCTCTCCCAAGCACCGCTCTCCCAAGCACCGCTCTCCCAAGCACCGCTCTCCCAAGCACCGCTCTCCCAAGCACCGCTCTCCCAAGCACCGCTCTCCCAAGCACCCCTCTCCCAAGCACCGCTCTCCCAAGCACCGCTCTCCCAAGCACCGCTCTCCCAAGCACCGCTCTCCCAAGCACCGCTCTCCCAAGCACCGCTCTCCCAAGCACCGCTCTCCCAAGCACCGCTCTCCCAAGCACCGCTCCGCCAAGCACCGCTCCGCCAAGCACCGCTCCGCCAAGCACCGCTCCGCCAAGCACCGCTCCGCCAAGCACCGCTCCGCCAAGCACCGCTCCGCCAAGCACCGCGTCTCGTCTCGTTTCTGGCCGGCACGGATGCCCGCCGGACCGACCACTGCCTCGTCACGTTCTTGGCCGGCGCGGACGCCCGCCAGACTTGCCACTGCCCCGTCTCGTTTCTGGCCGGCGCGGACGCCCGCCAGACTTACCACAGCCTCGTCTCGTTTCTGGCCGGCACGGACGCCCGCCGGACCGACTACTGCCTCATCTTGTTTCAGGCTGGCACGGACGCCCGCCGGATCGACCTCTCTTTCGTCTGTTCATGGGTTAGTGTGGACGACCCACGGACAATGCTAGGTCTCCCACCCGCCCTCACTGCTTGTTTTCGTTTCTCATGTTAGGGTTGACCTTGGGACGTCTAGGATCCGTCCCTTAGAGGGGAGGTACTGTCAGGAGTGGCTTGGTTGCCCCTCCTGGCATGATGTCATGATTGTTATCAGCCGTGGCAATTAGGTGATTATGTTTTCCTGGCTATTTAAGCATTATGAGTTTATTGAATGTTTGTCGGATAATCTGGTTTGTTCCCCTGAGTTTCTACATTTGTCATGCCGTTCTCTTGACGCCACGCCACGCTGCATTTTCATTTCTGTATTCGTAAGTTTTCAAGCCAAGTTGTTTATGTTAAGTTTTTCCATTAATTAAACCAAACAACAAATGCAACGCAACTGCCTCCCCTTTTCCATCGGCGTCTCCGCACCTGGGTTCACCTTCCCCCCATCGCGTCGCATTACGCGACGGGATCGTAACAAATTGGCTCTACTGGTCTACAAACACCACAGTGGTAGTGAAGAAGGCCCAGAAACGACTCCACTTTCTCAGGGTACTGAGAAGGGACAAATTGGACACCAAGCTTCTGGCAATGTTCTACAGAGCCACTGTGGAGAGAATCCTGGCATACTGTATTACAGTGTGGTATGCCGGAAGCACGGCAGCAGACAAAAAAGCCATGCAGAGGGTGATTGACACTGCCCCAAAGATCGTCGGCTGCTCTCTGCCATAACTAGAAGACATTGCCAACCCCCGGTACCTCAGAACAGCCGGGTCCATTTTTGGGGACCCATACCATCCTGGACACGGCCTGTTCCAGTTGCTTCCATCTGGCAGACGGTACAGGTCCTACAAAGCACAGACAAACAGGCTCAAGGACAGCTTTTTCCCGACAGCCATCAGGACTCTGACCCTGCAGCAACACGTGACGTGACGACAACACAAATCCCTTCTATGAAATTAAGTCGCAATGAAGTAACAGGAAGTTCGTTTGGCGTGGATCTGCCTTCCACAGGCTGACTGAGGGAGGGTAAGTAAGAAGACTGTGAGAGGTAAGTGATCCATCTTATTCTTGTTGGCATCGGTGAGGCAACTTGCAGTCGCCGGATTGATGGCGCTCAAGACGGAGAACTAACAAGTATGAATATGTCATAAATAAATGTCATAAATGTGTCTTGCCTGGGAAGACGAACTTGTGGAGAAGCACTATACAATTTCGTCATACACTGCTGAGGGTATGATGACTACTAGGCTTTTTGTCAAGTCAATGATGACGACAATGCCTATGTCTGATTTTCATTTTTCATTTCATAAACAGTCCTTGTGAGAGAACTAGATGACTGGTTACGACCCCGAGCACTCTTCGAACAATTGGAAGAAATGAATAAATACAAACATATATAATAGTATTACAGAATAAACCCAACGGTTGGATAATGCTCAAACAGCTGTGAACCGCTCACAGTCTGTCGTCCTCGCAATTCTCACTGAATGACCAGCCAGTGAGTCTTAAATACAGGCAAAACTGACAGTTGTCACCAGGACTTTGGACAGACACGTTTCAGTCATTTGCAGGGCAAAAATTAATTGATCAGTGTCGGACAGTTGAGGGTTTGTGCTGACATGTCAACTGAATCACATGACTAAGATTGATTAATCAGTCAGACTGTTGAGTGTTAATGCTGACATCTCAACTATTGTATGAGAATGATGCTTTTATACTCACAAAAACTATTATAATCTTACACCGCAATATCTTTCAGATAATCCCAGGGAGATTGTTGCCAATCTAACTGTAAGTATTTCGCTTTTTTTTCATTGCCAAGATTTTGAAAATATTATGAATGTTTTCATTGATCTAACTAATGCAAATATTTCTGTTAGAGTTTTATTACTCTGTATGCATTATTAAAACAACCTAGGTGTCAACTGAAGTGACCACTTTCCTAATGGGTTGATTAAATTTTTTTGTGTCTAGTGTAAGAAACCAGACCAGCACTTTAAGCCCTATTTAAAGCAAAGCCTTCCCAAGAGACTGCATTACGCCCATAATCGACGGATTGAGGATGTGCATCTACTGGTCGAAAGGAAGTGGCACATTGCAAGGTGAGTTTTAAGATATTCTCATATTACAACCTCTTTTAATTTTAAGGTTTAATGTCCATTAACATATATTTTCCTTACCCTTTTGCATGTTAACATCAGAGAAGGTTATAATTATTCATCAACTGTTGACCTCTGAAGCCCCATGAGACATTCTTTTCATTAAGGACTACTTAAATAAATATGACTTTACACCCCATTTACATTTGTTGTTAACATTTTAGGA
>NW_027551701.1:0-30019 GCF_051989575.1 Stigmatopora nigra | reverse complement strand
GACGTATCCGTGAATAGAATCCCGCGAATTCCGAGGCAAACAACCCTCCGGTGCGATCGCCACTCGATGTGTCTTGCCCTGTCCTTCAAGAATCCAAGTTGAAGCTGCAATCCCCAGCTATTGAGTCCTATGTGTCGACACTCCCGCCAGATAGCGACCAGTCTTCGGGCGGTGATGTGTTTCCGATGGATACCCGAGTCGATGGGACAGACAATGAAGCATCCACCGAAGACGACTTGGAAGAGACTCCAAACCCCAATGATGGGAAGGAAGAAGATAAGAGGGTGGACCTTTTGCCCCCAGCCTCTCACCCCAACAAGATGTTTCAAGAATCATTGAATGGCGACGTCATGGTGAGAAAGGCAGGCGATACTGAACGCGACGGCAAAGCTGTCAAAGATACCGCAAAGGCTCAAGTATCTACAGTCGATAAAACCGAGGATTCTTCTCTCCAGATGGCACAGGAGCATAAACATCGAAGAACTATACGGAAGAGAAAGCGACCCTTTGTAGATTCAAGAATCGTGCCTGACTGGGTTCCATCTCGCAAACTGCGGTCCGTGTCGGAGACCTTCGAGGACAAGGATCAATGGGATCTTCCTCTGTCAGTTCTTCCCCGCAAAGTGGTACCTAAATCGATTACGGTGCCATCTGAGAATTCGAAGGGTAGTCCTGGTTACTAGTTCCCAGGGGTAGCTGATAGCAAAGGCATGACAACAAGGTGCGGTTTCAACAAAATCTGTGTCACGCTCCATGTGCTCATGTGCCCATGTGACGTCATGACCAGACACACCCATAGAACTGACGGCAACTATGACCTGCAAGAACTGCAGGAAAGGGCCAGTGTAGCAAGTAGCATTATACTAATACGGAAGGGCCACACATAAGGTTTGCACGCTCGCTTCGGGAGAGAGAGAGAGAGACAGAGAGAGCTGGTAACAGTGCAAGTAGTGTATCGATTTACCTTTGGCATCCAGGGCAGATACTGTCGACCTATCGATACCACGACCACGAAGTGTCACTTCAAAGCACAGAGGTGATTGGTAACGACTTCAGCTCGAAAGCACCGGCCCTTCCTTGAGCCTGTGTTCTTATACAATGTTTCGGCGCGGTGCGAAAGAGGAAAAGCCATCGACGGCACCGCGGAGGTTTTTCGCAGGCTCCAACGTACGCGGTCGGCTAACTCTGCGGAATATCGGCATCGTTGTCGTGCTCCTTTTTGTTGTACGAAACTTTTTCAAAAACGGCTATCAGAGCAAGCTTGATTACTTCCAAAGCGGTGGTATCGATGAGAGCTCTGGACGATTCATTCCAAAGTCGCTCGCGGAGCGGCAACAATACGTCAACGACTCGGGGAACGATATGACAAGAATGAAGAAAGATATTGCTTATTTGCTCCAAGAAGTTCACGAGCTTCGAGCACAAGTCAAAGATCCAGTGAGGACGGAACGAGCGAAGGAACTGAGAGCTATGGATCAAATCCACCTCAACCGAAGGAAACAACACGAAGAGCAATTCGAAGCCGACCATCCTGGTGCTGTACCCAAGCGAACGGAACGGTTACGCGGCGAATCTGCAGGTACAGGGGACAAAGAAGTAGAATAGATACTTTTTCTTCATGATTTAGCAACTTTTGAGTTGTCACCTGTAGTTCTCTTGCATTTGGATTGTTTTACTCGAAAGCTTCAAGTTTCGTCGGGTTCACGTCGCTCATCCATCTACGAAACTACATCTTGATATGATAAACAATATAACATGACAACTGTACGAAACTACTTCTACCCCTTGAATTGTCAGCATTCTAATTTAACAGATTTCGTATCATCCCACAGTGCACAGAGCCCAACAGGCTGTTCTAGTCATCTTCGAACACCTCAACTTTGTCCGTTACTTGCCACGGAGAACCATCACTGCCCTCTGTATCCTTTCCCTCTTCTACCGGGAGCTCGCTTTCAGCCTTGCTCTCCGTAAGCTGCAGACCTCCGAGCTGGATCTCGTCGGGAAGTGCAGCTTCTTCTTCAGCCATAGCCAATTCATCATGAAGGGCGTGAATGACCTGAACCAACCCACTCTTGGAGGCTTTGGGGTCCTCAATCATGTATGTGAAAAGGCGTTGAGCTGTTGACATCTTGGTCTCCTTGGGTCTTAGGCCCATTAACTCAGAGTTGATGCAGGCGCCAACATTCTTCAAGTCGGCGCTGGACCAACGCTTGTGTTCTTGGTCGATCAAACAGAAGAATTGCTCCGGTGCTTTGCGAGCAACGAGAACAAGGCTTTGCGTCATTCCACGAGTTCGAAGTAGCTCATCAGTCAACTTTGCGATCTTGGCGTCGTACGCCTGCTTCAATTCCTTGGTCTCCTTTGCTCGAGATGCCAAAACACTTTCATCCGGACCAGTGCTGTTGGGCTTTGTTTTCTTTGCGCTTCTCATCATGGTAGTTTCGTTGTAGGCAGGCACAACCTCTTTGGTCAATTTAGAGTGTTTCTACTTCTTTCTTGTCCAACACAAAGGTGTGTTCGTGCGATGGATCTTGGCAAGGCATCCCAAATTCGTCGATATTGTGGGAGGCAGGTTCCCATCACGAGCGTTTCGAACGCAAGCCAGTCGTGTCGTTTGTCGTGGCTTGAACTTCGGTGACATGTACGAGTACGTACACGTCCAAGGTTGGATAGTGTCACATATCCCATCAAGAATAGAGTGCGAATAGAATGGCTGTCCACTAGAGTAGCTAGTAGAGTCGATGATCAAGATATTTCAAATACACTTTCTCCAAAAGTAGGGTTCTAGGGTGTCTAAGCATCACATGTAGCAACAAAGTGCTACTGCAAGTGGCAGCGGTTCCGTCTTCTAAGACGGGATATTCTAATGCGGCGTTTGTTAGAGCTCGTCGTCGTCGTCGTCTTCATTGTTGTCCTCGACTAGTTTTCGTGTGATCTTTGCTTCGGAATCGTCGGATGGGATGATTTTAGCTGGAAGAGAAGACTCGTTCGCCAACTCTGCTAAAACTCCCTCGACAGGCTCTATTTGCAAGTCTCCTGATTGAACAGACTTTACATCCGCCAAGCCGGTTTGCTTCCTTTGATCTGTGATCAGTATCGTAGAGTTCCGTAGGTTTCCATGTTGCTGAAAGTTTCCTTCTTCAGCAGTGTCTAGTTCATCATCATCAGCTTCGAGTGCGGGGGCATCTGTCGGGCGAGATACGAGCTCATAGTTTGGACTGGGCTTATCGGTCCGAAGCCAGCTGAAGTCTTGAACATCCAAAGTAGAGCATAAAGAGAGTGCGTTGGGTTCCGATTTGCCTTCGCTTGGTGTGCTCTTTCCAGCCTGTGACTGATCTTGCTCCTCTTTGTCTACGTAAAAAATGACCTCTTTGCAATCTTCGAGAATCGCACCCCCTGGGACAGTTGCAACGTCAACCATGAGTTTTTGGGAGCTGTGTAGCCTCAATTGTTGAGAAGAAGGGAGTGAAATTGTACATCCTCGACAGTCTGTAACATGAAGGGAGGACTCGACAGCGACCAGCAAACGTAGCTCGACGTCTTGGCAGCCGACCATGTGTAGTGCTTCCAAAGGGACCCCTTCCCGTTCTTGTATTTCAATTTGACAATTGTTTAGACTTCGCAATAGAGGCGCTGCGCTTGTTAGCTTCGGCGCAGTGGGATGAGGGAGGTCCTTCTCATTGCGGGCGGCAAGCAGCACACTGCAGTCATGCGACACCACAATTTCTGCATTCGAAACATTTTCCAATGCGGTCCCTTCAGGAACCATAGAAAGCTGATTGCTATCTTTTCCATTGGACTGCGGAAGACTTCTCTCCATGGCTGGTCCGTCCAGAGGAAGGCCCAATGCCTTTCTCCTAGCAACTTCCTGACGATATTTTGTAAACACAAACTTGGTCTTTGGAATGAGTTCCGCGTGTCGATCTTCCCATAGTTTCATATGTTTCGAAAACTCTTCGTGAAGGTGCCGAACGTCCGCTAAGGGCAACTCCATTGGAGGAACGGTGACACTATCGTATCGTTTGCTGCTGACTCCCTCGGTCGTGGATGTACCCGACAGACAGTGTTTTCGAAACTCCAAAAGATCCAGCTTGAAGTCCTGGAGCACCTGTTGAATGTGTCCTTGGACCTTACCCCTTGAGGGAAGCTTCCCACTACTACTACTACTACTGCTACTACTCGGATGCGATTCTGGATCTTTTGCGGTTGAGGTTTGCTGCAGTAAGCCTCCTCTCCATTCGTTTAGATAGGCTCGAACTTGATTTGAAAACTTGTGGAGCGCAGCGCTTGCCTCATGGCGCTGACTCCGGCGGTCCGCAAGGGAGGAGTCGCCCTGGAGATTCGCTGTCTCGCGAGGAGACCATCGTCGTGCCCGACCCCGTAGAAAGTTGGCCTCGATCGCCTCCTCTTGTCCCGAGGTGGGTGTCGCTACTCCACTTTCCGTCATTGGGCACAGCACAAAAACAACACGGTACGATCGTCCGATCGTTGAAAAGAGAAAAGCCTATCTCCAACCTTCATTGGTCGACAAGAAGAGTAGTCTTCACCTCCGAGATAAACAGCTTACGAACGAGGGGTGTGGGGTGTGTGTGTTCGTTGGTAAACCTGGATCATGGATCGTTCGATGTCACGGTCGCGCAACGCGGGGGCTCTTATTTCTAGGCAAGCCATTGTCGTAGCGATATATCGTTCGGAGACATCCTCGAGCGGGCGGGCGTTTTGCGTTTTTGGCAACTGCAAGGTTCTGGAAAAGCGCACTCTTGCGACTCGTAGCATCTGTCGACGACTTTCGCCTCGCACTGCCCACACAGACTTGAGTGGATAGACTATCCTCGCCAACCAACCAAGCAACCAACCGCCTTCCAGTTTGTGTAGTAGCCGCGAGATGGTCTTTGGAGTTTGGCAGCTCTGGCTGCTGATCCAAGCCGTCGCCAGTTCCTCGACCCAAACTCTGCGGTTTTGCGACGCCACATCGATCCTCCAGTACACGCCGTCGCTGCAAAGACAAGAATTGCAATCCTCGCGCATCCCCCCGCCCTCTGTCGGCTCTGGTAACTCAACGCACGACGAGACGAGCCATGAGGACCATCCAAGCCATACCAGTCGGCCGCACCGGCCTTCGTCGAAGGGAGAAACCTTCGAGTTTGTCGCCTTTCTGTTATGGTACTTGTTTCTGGTCCTCTGTTGTGTGCTACCTACCTGCTGTGCCTATCGAAGGCGAAGACTTGTGGAAGCGCAACGACAGGAAAACGTCATGAATCGCAACAACGACTTTGGCACTTGGCCAATCCATAATTTATATTTGTGGCACTTGAGGAACAACGATGGTGTGATGGAAAGCTACGGGGAAGACAATGATGACTTGGATGACGGATACTGGAACTTCTATGGCACGCGTTGGGGATTGCGGACCCCCATCCCCGGAAGAACTGCTCGGGGTCAACATATATCGAAGGCTCTCCAAGATACAACCATGGTAAGTCTGGAATTGCTCTGCTCTTGTACACTACATTGCTATCAGCTTCCTCTGATAGTGTGTTGGTTGTGCAGATTGTAAGCACTGAAAACATTGAGGAAGGTGCGCCGGAGGGAGATGCTCCCCAGGGTATGGATGAATCTCATCCCCCAGAGGAGGGGGATCATGAGACCCACGCGCAGGAAGCCCGAGAGGAGGGGGATCATGAGACCCACGCGCAGGAAGAAAACCCTCCCTGTTCTGTCGACAGGAACTCCTACGACGAAGAACGCGCAATACCAGTAGTAGATAGCACGGACAGCATACTCAAAGAGGAGGACAATGGTTGGCAAGATAGAGATCGCTCCGAAGAAAAATCCATCCTATCGACAGAATCTGTTCTATTCCTGGAAAATCAATCAACACTTCGTTTGCCTGTCACTGCTCGAAATGGGGACCGCTGCGTCCCAGGTGGCTGTGCCATCTGCCTAGGTTCATATGAAGCAGACGACTCCGTGACATGGTCACCGAACTGCAACCATGCCTTCCACACAGACTGCATCGTCCCATGGCTGGCCAAGAAGAGGAATGAACTCCATCCAAAGTGTCCATGCTGTCGACAAGTCTATGTCACCCTCACCTCCATGACCATACCAGTAACTCAAGATTCTGAGGCCACAGATCCCAGCAACATGAGAGGTCCCTCGACTGTTGTGCCTCCCACTAACACTCCAAGCAATGGCACTGGGGAGAATGGCAGGATACAGACGAACTTCAGCTGGTTCAATGTTCGCGGCCTTTTTGCACCGTCACATTCGACTTCGTCGCAAAATTCGGTAGGGGGACCCAATCCAGATCTGACGACCAGCATTAGTCACTCCACCCTTACCGAAGGAACAGCCTCCCTGGTGGTTACAAACGACGTTGCAACCCTACCCAACTCTGGCACAGACCCCGTCGCCCTTCCATCGCCGGGCCCACTGGACGAAAACCGACAGAGTACCCACGCTCCTACTGAAAGCTATGGTCAAGGAAACGATGGAGTAAGGCTTGGCGATGATCTCTGATGCCCCTTCGGATCTAGTCAATCTGTGCAGGCTTTGAGCAGCTGGAACTTCGACGACAGTCTCGCAAGAGAGTTTTGACTAGCAGGTCACAGAGGACAGGATTGAGTTCTCCTTGGACCGTCACGTCTCGAAGAGTCATTTCTGCCCTTCTGATCTTTGTACACGTCCTATCGTGGCTGTCTCCGACCCACAAGAGGTGCAGTCATCATCGCAGAGGCAGATCTGGTTGCTTCTTGAACTGAGGTATCAAGTATTCAATCGATAGAAAATCATAGATTAGAAATTACTCGCCGCAGGGCCAACTATCTGTCCCACTTACGATGGACTCTAATTAGCATAGTAGCCGAAGGCAGTGCATCTAACTTGTATCCCCCATTCAATCGTTTCCATGAGCTGCCTCCTAGTAGCACCAGGTATTCAATACTTATGATGATACCTGCGTTGGTAGGTTGAAGACAGCTGGCTTCAAGAATCTGAAGCAACAAGATTTCCATATCTCCCAGAACCATTTTAACAGTTACAAACGAAAGCCTAGACAGCCATGGCAGCTACCCAAGTGCAATATGTAGTGGGAAATACGTATCAGTGGATCCCCCCTCTTCAAGCCAAGCTCGATCGATCAGGCCGTCATAGGAAAGTCCATGATTGGACCTTGTTCGTTGACGTTTTGGCCGGAAGCGATCCCGACATGCTGCCCAGGTGACGTTTGACTTGGGGTCCTCCTTTGATCCTCCCACCTTCGTGTGTGCATCGCCCGTTCCCGTGAAGCGACCGAATGGCCAGAAGGCTTGGAGGTTTGCTACCCGCCAACAAACTTTCGGGAAGATCAGCGCCCTCTGCACACTCCAAGGTCGTGGGGGTACGGTCGAGAAGGTGCAGCACGGAGTGTGGTTGGATAAACGAACCACCCGCCGCAAACTTAAAGTAAGGGTCTTTCACGAAAGGCGGACTTTGCGTCCGTATCCTGCTCGCAAGTTGCCCGATGAGCAGCGCTTCGGTATCGAACTTGAGTTGACTTCTCCCAACTACTGCACTTGGGGCAACATCGCTGACCACTTGCAAGGCCGCACTGGCTTAGTTGTTGTCGCTGGATCATACGCAGAGGGGCGCAATGTGGGCTGCTCACAGTGGAAGATTATGCCGGACTCCAGTATCGTCTGCAGTGTGAACCAGCCTGACTGCAACTCTTTTGAACTGGTTTCTCCCATCCTTCACGGTGGTGACGGTCTTGGCCAAGTTTCCAAGATTCTGCACTCATTGGATGGACTGTCTCTTCGGGTCAACAGAAGCATGGGCTTTCATGTTCATGTTGATGTTTCTGACTTGACCGTCGCACAGCTCGTCAAAGTATGTCAGAACTTTATCAAGTACGAGGCGGTCATGGATAGGTGAGTTTGCTTCCGTACCGGGTGTTGTCCACATCATCCACGTATAATTCACTTCGACTTCTCTGCTTCGGTCAACAGTTTCATGCCTCCATCCCGTCGCACGGATAGTCCGGAAAGTAGAAATTACTTCGCAAGCAACCGTGAAAGCGTCGGAGGCCATTCCAACCGAGCATGTCACGACCGCCTGGCTTCGTGCCAGTCCATTGAATCCTTGGCACAGTACAGGAACCAAAGAGGTCGCTACTACAAGTTGAATTTGCAAGACCTGGTAACGGGACGTCAGCCAACTTTGGAATTTCGCCAACATTCCGCTACGGCCCCCATTACGGCAAGATTTCAAATTGGGTTCGATTCTGTGTTGCGCTGGTTCGGCAATCCGCTCGGTAGACACCACCCTCACCGTTTGCCGAAGGACGTTCATTGGCGTACCAAACAAAAGCCTTGTTTTGGTACGTGCTGAAGGATCGTGCGTTGCGAGACTTTTATGTGGAGCGTCAACAAGAGGTGTCCGACGGGCAACCTCTCGAACAGAACGAGACAGCATGCTGTGATTCTTGCCACACATCAGGCCTAGGAGCTTGCACTACGAAAATTGAGCTCAGCATCTAGAGACTTATGATAGCATAGGTATACCAGGTAGTATTCTGTGTGTCTGACAATGTCGCAACTTCGGTCCTATATGAGATGCCAGGCAGTTAAAGCTGGTAAAATACACTACTTAGCCACAAGTTAGGCTAGCAAAGTTCTTAAAGCACGCTTTACTTCTTACCCGCACGTGTGGAGTGTAGAAATCTGTGATGGTTGAGCAGCCCGTTTTCTCCCATAATCGGTGGCCGGTCGTCTGGTGTGTGTCGAAGGCACTGCTTGATGGCGTCGACTGCATCTTCATCCCCCTCGACCGGGAACTCTATTTTGTGACTGGGGTTGACAATCGCTTGTAATTTCTGAACAAAATGAAGTTTGGCAAATGGAGTGGCACCGTAAACCATCTCATAGAGAATACATCCCAGTGACCAAACGTCAGATGCTCGCCCAATTTTCATCCTGGGTCCATTCTGCCCCGACCCCGTGTCCAAAATGGCCTCTGGCGACATGTAGTTGAGGGTACCAATGTGATTCTCTCTATAGATATTGGTCGTGTCATTTGATTGAATCGCTTTGGCGATTCCAAAATCAATCAACTTGAGAGCGCCACGTACAAACAAGAAGTTCGCCGGTTTCAAATCTGAGTGAATGATTCGTTCTTCATGAATACTGTGCACAGCTGACAACATTTGCTGCCAGGTGATACGGATAAAGTTCATATTGAGGATCTCGACACACCAGAGATAGCCCTTTGTTGAAGCACTTGATTGAGATCAACTTCACCGACTTCCATAACGAGAAATATTGACTTTCTTTGGATAGCGACTTCGCTATCATACATGTTGATGATTGCCGGGTTCCCGCGCAGCCTTTTGAGCAGAGAAATTTCGTTGGCGTAGCCTTCTATTGATTTCTGCTCCATCCCTTCCAGCTTCACTTTCTTCACAGCGACAACCTGGCATTTCCTTGACAGGGCACGATAAACTTTCGAAGATCCACCCTTTCCCATCACACCCAGTTTCACATACGAGGCACCATTGATTTTGAGAATGTTGTTTTCATGAATCAGGGGAAGAAAGTCTGTGTTCGCTCGAGCCAGCATTTCCTCTCTTTTTGAACATCTAGGTTTTGCTACAGAATCTACCTTGCGCCGACTGGCAGTCGATGACATAGTCACGGGGGCTGGAGGAACTGGATTATCCTCTTTTTCCTTCAATTTCGTCGGAACAGATATATCCTCGACATTCTTCGTCTTCTCCTCTATCCTTCTATTTGAGCTAGTAGAAGATGTTGAATTCGAGCTGCTACTCGTCAATGGGCCACTACTGTTGGTCCCGCAACCATCTGTCCTCGTCAACGCACCATTCTCATCGCTCCTGAGTTCTTGTGTCTTGTTTCTGATGCTGGGATCCCATTCCCACATATAGCTGAGGTCAATTTTCTTGATTTTGGGCTTCTTCGCTGACTCATTGCATCCCCCCATCTCGTCATCGTCGCTATCAGAATCGGGTAAGAACGAGGTCTCTGGATCTACCCTTTTCGCTTTGCCACTCAGTCCCTTTCTTGTGAGCCGAGAAGTGATTGCCTTTGGCCTGAATGGCAACCTTTTCTCGCTTGCAGGTGGAACTGACTCATGGAAAGCAACAGAGGGTCTAAGTGATGGACTTGTCTTTTGCGCCGGTGACTTTCCAAAAATAGGCATAGGTTGAATCGAAGGACTCGCCAAAGTAGCGTTCGATCGCGGTTTCGGCTGGAGAGGAGTCCCATCATGCAGATTGTTTGAACTGTTCTCTGATACTTGCTTAGCCGATTGGTCTGGGAGAACGTTTCCATCTGAAACAGAAGACTGCGACGAGGCACCAAAAATCATGGATGGTACATCAGTTGGCGGATCGGTAATCCCTCTTTTAAGACTGTCAAGCTGCCGTGAGAGTTTGTCACAGTGCTCCACTTTTTGCTCAATCCCACGCTTCAGGACATCTTTCGCCTTCTCAATACTTCCAGCTTCGCTTTCAAGGCTAGATAGTAGAAGGAAGTATCGTGCACCGAGAGTGAACCCTTTCTGATTTTCAATGTGGCGAAAGGTCCTTTGCGACTCTTCTGTACATCCCAATTTACGCTGCAACGATGCAAACTGAACCCAAATTTCCAAAATATCGTTCACAGAAGAGACTTCCATGACTGGAGCTGTCACTAGTTGATCGATGGGGAATTTAAGTGTTGCTCGTCGAAACAGTCTAATGAGATCGTCGCGGTTGGGCTTGTTTGACAGCAGAGATGAATCCCAACTTTGCACCGCTGTCTCCAAGACCTTTCGCCAGGCGGCGGGATCATGAGAAAGAGTCCCATCCACAATATCGCGGCAGAGTTGTCGATGTTCGGGGTGACTGTTTTGGGTCAAGCAAAAGAAGGATTCTGTTGATTCTCCATATCGCAACACAGATCGCCGCTTTCTACGATCTGCGATGGTCGAGAGTGGCGTAGACGCCGGTCGACTCCGCTTTCTATTTGAGAGGAGACTGTCCTCCCGTGAGGTGGAACACTTGGAGAGAAGGTTTCGACTGCAGCTCTGTGTAGTGAGTGTTTTCGTTGAGTTTGGCTTGGGAGTATGAAGGAGATCATGCACGGAGGATGCTTGTTGAAAGTCGGACTCATTTTCCTTTCCCATGTTTGTGACAGACGAGGCAGCATTTGATTTTGGCTCTCCAACCAGGTTCTGCTGTCGGTTAGATGACACTCCAGATGACCGAGATGTTGTTGCCGGGCCGGGCAAGCGAGGGATCAGGGACGGAATCTGATAGTTGTTTCCTTCCATGCTTCGTCCCAAGTTGCAATCAAGTGCCTGACGTTTCGTATGACCTGCTCCTTCTCTCAGCTGGTTACGAGCTGATCTTCAACTCCTTGTGAGGATGATGAAATTTGCAACCGAAAATATCAAAAAAGTTCTGGACAGTACAGGACCAAGCTGCAATCGACGAAGATGATATTGTTGTGATGATGTTCCTCGCTGTAAACTTCATCATCGTTCAGTTTCAACTGTTCAACAGTTCATCTGCCGAAATTTAAATCGAAACGGAGGGCGTGGCTGGCGCGCAATAGATATTAGCCCGATCAATGAAATAGCAACAGAACCTGCTCCTCTCTAGTAGTAGTAGCTAGAGAGCTAGTAGAGACTAGACACACCACCTACGAGTGCATAGCCGGAGAGAACGTACTAATTGTAAGTCTTCCGACGCGATATCGCTGTAAACTCTGTTCTTGCAACTTCTATGACGGCCCCTACATGTTGACGTCATATTAGCTTAGCTTCCGGCTTACATACACTGAATGCATACATACAAGTATGTTTACGGTTCTCGTGGTCTTGAAGCACTTTCCAAGGCCTTGAAAATACACAAATCGACGAAACGAGAAGCGAGAAGTGCAAATATCGGCATAAAATCACAACCCATCAGCCTCACGGTGCTCTTTGTCGTCGACCTTCAACGCAACTGCGCCAGTCTACTGTGTTCCGAAAGAATGGTTTCTAGTCGACTCATTCAACGTAGCCTCGGAGCGGGTGCCGCAAGTAGCGCAGCGACGCTAGCGGCCTGGTCGGGGGAGCAACGTACGACGAGCGCGACGGCGAGCGCGGCCACGCGATCCCTCGATCGTTTGCTTTCAACCCGCGTGGCATCTTGCAGCAGAAACAAGTTTGTTCCCCACTCTGTTATTTCTCCATCTGCGTTGCAGTTTCGGCGATGGCTGGCCGCCAAGGCAACCTCTCCAGTCAAAGCAAATGCCGCTGCCTCCTTCTCTGCTGCCAGTCACCCTCCGCCATCGAAGTCTTTCTTTCAATGGTACGAAGGCCACTTGGGAAAGAACCCGATCAAGACGAAAATGATAACCGGATCTATTCTATGGGGACTCGGTGATGCCGTCGCCCAGATTGTCCCGCAGGTCGCAGCTTCCGAACACCCAGCCGAAGCTTTGGCAAGCACTTCTTACGACTTGGAACGCACAGGTCGGGCGGTCGTGTTTGCATTCGTATTGCACGCACCTACTTCGCATGTCCACTTTAATTTCTTGGAATGGTTGACGAATCGAGTCGGTGTGACGGGATTAGGGATTCCTGTGTTCAAAGCCTTCATGGAGCAGGTGAGTGTGATGGAGGGTTTTCATTTTCATTTGCGACGATGCTGACCAAGGACTTTTGCACACGCCACACTGATAGTTCGTTTACTGGAGCTGGATATCCAATTCAATGTACCATGGTGCCATGGGAGCGATGCAAGGGTTTAGCCCTTCGCAAATTTACGACCGAATTGCTGATGTCCTTTGGGAAACGCAAAAGGCGCAATGGGCTTTTTGGATTCCGGTGCAATTACTCAACTTCCGTTTCGTGCCTGTACGCCACCAATTGAATGTTGTTCTATTGACGAGCATTGTATGGACGGCTCTCCTGTCTGCCTGGTATCCTCCAGTGGAAGAATCCGATTCGAAAACTGAAGGCAAGCAATGATGGAGTCCATAACCATGCGGTCGGAGAGGACTAGTTCCTGCTGTAGTTTTTGTCTTGCTACAAATAGTATTCGTAGGAAGTCATGCCCACCGCCGTCTGAGAGTTTCGAAGATAGGCGCGCCTCTCAGGGTCCAGCATGGCCAACTCAAAGGAAATAGAGCCCATGGTCGGCTGTTTGAACGGCGAAGCTTACACTTGAAGACATTCCTGATGCCAACTTCAGCAACTAAAGTATCTATTTTTCTTCGTCGCTACATTCTGAAGTGGCCTCATTTCATCTGGTATAGTTTGGTTCTGACGAACACGACCGGTTTATGGCGCCATTGCTAAAGCCCAAAGAGCTGCTACCTTAAGAATTTCCGCGCGAGGGATGCGAATTCGGCAACAGCCTTATGTGACGAAATATTTTTTTGTCGACTGGACAAGAACACATTTTCACCAACTTGTCCCAACATTCGCAACCTGAACCAAAGACAACCTCGAACTCAAGTAACCGGTCGCTTGTCTGAAGGAGACAGTAGTCGTCAAGATGGGGAAATCAAGACGAGTTACAATACTTCTCGTTCTTTGTGGTACAGCACTGTGGGGGCAAAGTGTTGTAGATGGCCATCGAAAACGTCCTTTCAGTCGGTGGGCAACAGGTGATGGTGATACGAGCTACCTCCAGTTGATGACGAAACTTATGCACCAAAGTCAGAACAAGGAGAATCAAGCTGAATGGAAAGGTCCATCCAATACTACCGAAGCAGTGGGGATCAAGAGGTCGAGCAGGCCAAACGACGCATCCTTGAAACGTCTCATGAAGAACACAAGTTCGAGAGAAAGTTGAGCAAAGCCACCACAAGCAAGAAAAGTCAGGAAAGACGACGGAAGAAAAAATATCATGGTATAGGAGTTAAGAAAAAAAATACGAAAAAAGACAATGTCTTTGCAGTGAGCATGATCGGTAATGGGGCCACGACCGAATCACGAACTATCGAGTCTGGGACGATTGACGCTGAGAAGAAAACGAAGAAACAGAAAGGCGCCAAGAAAGGCCCGAATGGTTCCACCAAAGAGAAAGAGAAGAATATGAAACAACAAGAATCAGGCCAAGAGAAGGGTTCCGGTAGGTCTGACAACTCCAGCTCAAAGAAAGGCGAAAAGAAGACGAAAATCTCTTCCTCAAGGAATAGTCAGACACAGAAGCGTGAATCCTCCCCGAAGCAAGCCAAGTGCAAATCTGCATCCGCCAGCAACAGTTCGAAGAGTGCAAAAGGCACAAAGAGTCCCACCGAAAGCAGATCCAAGAGCACAAAGAGTCCCAACGAAAAGAGTTCCAAGAGCATGAACAGCACAAAGAGTCCAGTAAAAAGCTCTAAGAGAGGGGGCGGAGCAAACAAATCTGTCAAGAGAGAAAAGAATTCGAAGAGTAGCAAGAGCGGTGCTGATGATATATGTGAGGATGAAACGGTTGAGCCCACTGGCAGTCCAGCACCAACACGTACTCCTTCTCCAACGGAGAGCCCGACGCCAAGGCCAAGCCAGAACCCAACTCCTGTGCCTCCACCCACGAGCTTCCCATCCTCGGCACCATCGGCTGCCACCCCGAGTCCTTCGAGCGACCCAAGTGCAGCTCCGAGTCCGTCTGCAGAAGTTGCCACACCGAGTCCTACTAAAGCGTCTACCACATCGTCTCCATCGGTGCCTCCAACAGATGTACCAAGCACTATACCTTCTTTGGAGCCGACATCCATGCCATCGCCAGGACCCAGCAGTAGCCCATCTTTCCCTATGCCCAGTTCAACGCCGAGCATGCTACCAACGGGACAAGAACCATCTTCTAGTCCTAGTCTTCTACCAACTGTTGCTTCTGAGTCACCAAGTTCCAGACCGAGTGCCTTGCCAAGTCCTCAACCGTCACAAGAACCTTCTCAAGGTCCCTCGGTAGCGGAACCAAGTTCGACGCCAAGCATGAGACCTACTGGTCAGCAGCCAAGTCCAATGCCAAGCGAGGCGCCCAGTTTCATTTCAGAAGCTCCCAGTCTATGGCCAAGTACGTTGCCATCTCCAATTCCCAGTGAATCGCCTAGTGCGACGCCTAGTGCGACGCCTAGTGCTTTTCCTAGCTCAGCTCCCAGCGGTGCCCCAAGCTCTGGCCTAAGTACAGGCCCTAGCGCCAGTCCACAACCATCGTTGACTCCATCCGAGCAACCAAGTGGCAGTCCCCAGCCTTCATCAGACCCATCGGACCAACCAAGTGGCAGTCCCCAGCCTTCATCAGACCCATCGGACCAACCAAGTGGCAGTCCTCAGCCTTCATCAGACCCGTCGGACCAACCAAGTGGCAGTCCCCAGCCTTCATCAGACCCATCGGACCAACCAAGTGGCAGTCCTCAGCCTTCATCAGACCCGTCGGACCAACCAAGTGGCAGTCCCCAGCCTTCATCAGACCCATCGGACCAACCAAGTGGCAGTCCCCAGCCTTCATCAAACCCGTCGGACCAACCAAGTAGCAGTCCCCAGCCTTCATCAAAACCGTCGGACCAACCAAGTAGCAGTCCTCAGCCTTCATCAAACCCGTCGGACCAACCAAGCAACAGCCCTCAGCCTTCATCAGAACCGTCTGGACAACCAAGCAACAGCCCTCAGCCTTCATCAGAACCGTCTGGACAACCAAGCAACAGCCCTCAGCCTTCGTCCAATCCTTCTGGACAACCCAGTAGTAGCCCTCAGCCAAGCCAAGGGCCCAGCGAGGACGTTCGGTAGCCACTGTTCAGCAGCAAAGAATGCAGCCCCAAGAATGGAGGTCACCCATGGCCTACGAAGAGATCAAGAAAAGAAAGGGAGCGAGAACTTCTTGAATTAGCAATTCTCGGCTGGTGTTTCATTAGAAGCTACCTAGCGATCGCTGTGAATATGGTTGGTTTTGATGAATAGACGATACAGCGACGATCGACCGATTCGTATACAAGTCTTCTACCAATTATTTTGAGACAGGCCAAGAGCTGAGCAAAAGGTGAAACTCCTATCACCTTTAATGATGGGCAGCCTCTACTAGCCAGAATCTCCGCTAGCTAGGCAGCTGCTACACGCACATACTTCCGGCAAGAGATAGTGGCTGGGACCGATATTAAAGTAGAGATAGATGCATCATTGGAAGTATTCTACTTCGTACACGTACGGTTAGTTACTCAGAACCGTACTCCCTCTCTGTACTAGAATGCAAGGAACTAAAATATGGAGTACAAGTCCCCTGTTCCTACTAGAGTGCCGGTAGCTACCAGTGCATAGTTCTCTAGGATGACGCGTTCGTCCTTCGTCCTACTCATCATCATAGCCTGGTTGTCGGACGCGGACACTTTTTCAGCTCAGCTGCGTTACGTCGTTGACTGACAATGGAACGGCTTTTCATTGGATGTTGAAATACAAAACAAGACAAGATACCGCTGCATCATCAAAAGAGGGGAGACGAACTGCCACTTCCTGCTGATCTGGGACCGACGAACACGACTGGCACAAAGCATTCTTCAATGGTTTACATTACAAAGCTCTGGAGAGAGACATCTGGTGAGGTAGGTGTGCGTTGATGCTTCTTCATTCAAGAACGCCCTGAGATCGTGAATCGCTGAGAACTCTGCCCATCAAGACCAATGCGATGGTATCTCGGTGGAGACCTTTTGTTTCTCGTGGCGGTTAGAATCGGCTTCTGATCAGCAGTTGAAACGTCGGCTCGACGAAGGAAAGGAAAAGTCATCCGTGGTAGACTGTCATGCTGATACTGCGCTTCGCTATTCTTGCCAACGTACGAAGCCATTGCCGAAGACAGCCATCAACTTGTATCCCATGGTGGAGGTCCATGGGGGCCAACCTTGGTGTTGTTGGTTTTCGGGGGCGCGGTCACGTCGACATTTTTACTTAAGGTTTCGAATCCTTTCCCTCGTGATTTGAATCGTCACTAGCTAGCCCTGCTCCAATCACGGCGCCTGCTTGTCATCCTCTTCATCCGCACATCTCACCACGTCTACTTTCGTTCGGCTTCACAGTGACCCGTCTTGCTTGTTTATGGAGGAGGCGTTCATCATGTACAGGAGGAATACCAGCGACAAAGAGAATGTGTTGAGCTACGAGTCGGACGACGACTCTTCGGCATTTCCACGGGCGCACGCACCACTCTCACCAGTGTCCGGAGCAGAGGCTCTGTTCTTTGCTGGCTTGTCAGCAAGGAACGTCAGTGCCACCGCCCTTGCATCACAACTTCATTCCAACCTTTCCATAATATCCTCCACCAGATCAGCTGTTACTGATGATTTCGCAACGGCAGTGCAAAGTATTCGTGACGACGACCTAACCCTGCCCTCTCACTGTTCAGACAACTACATCCAGGAAACAGAAGAATCCGAATCTTCCTACACCCAAGATTTTTTCCCAATGGCGAAAGCAAAGATCATGAGCTCCTTCTCGGTGTCATCTCCCACCTCCACGAAGCCTGTTTTAAAGGACACAACCGAATCCTCGGAGACGGTAGACGCTGCCACTCTCGTCTACGGAAAGGCAAAAGACGTTTGGGCCTGGGGCAAGGGCGTTCCCCTCGTCAAGATAGGATTGGGAGTGACAGAAGCGATGGCCAGCAAAGCAGCAGAGATGGCCGGAACCGACCTGGAAGAAGTGGATGGAAAGATCAAGCCTCACCTTTCTTCCCTCGACGAAAAGGTGTTGAGCCCTGCCATCACAAAGGTTGTTGAAGTTGTCCTTGGCGCTGCTGGAAAGACCGAAGACTTCGTGAAACCCATTGTTATCTCTGTTCTAAAGCCTCTTGGGCTTATCAAGAACGAACCCGAAAACCCCGAGCTTACCAAGTAAGAACCCTTTCTGGAACTCGGATCGCCTTGAATGGCCTCAAAATCCTAAAGTGCTGCAGGCACCTAGTGGGTAGATCTGAATCGAAGACGAGGAATCCACAAGTGTTGCATAGCCGGTAATTGCGTTCACTTGTCTGAATGATTAGTTGATTTCGTTTTCAGACTTTCCTATCTTTTACCAAAAACCAACACCCGCGGCAATTTTGTAATTTCTTGGTCATTATGGCATAGTACAAGCCGCTTCGAAGAAGACGGACGGGAGGACTAGTCTTGCTTCCTGCAATCTACTTTTACATCGAGCATATTTTCACTGCTACAGTGCGACATTCACGAGAGACTATTGCGTCCTAGGCAAGGTCAGAATGTCGAGGTAATGTTGTGAGTTTTCGAATTCGTAGTGCAATCTGCAAACTTCCTTATCGGCCAAACCTCCGCCTAATTGGACAATTCGGTTGTACTGTACAGCTATCGCGAGGGTCCCTCTGACAGTGAGTGACATGATTTCCGCTTTCCTGCCCATGATGGGCACGATATTTTAGTGTGTAGCACAACGATTGACCCTCCTGCCCTTCCTCGCCTTCCGACGGGGCTTGTGATTGGCGAAAGTTAAGCCAATACTCCAAGACAGTACGTGGAAAAGTTACGGATTCACAATCGCTTTGCGCAATGCGGTTCTGGAACAGATTCCTTTTCTTCTTCCACAACATCGAAGCCAATACTCCAAGACAGTACGTGGAAAAGTGGCGAATTCACAAGTACACCGTCCTCCAAATACTGTTCTTTGGGCATGTTTTCACCGTGCAAAACATCCCACAGATTTCCATCATTCTTCCTTTGATGGCTGTCCTTTGCATCCCAGGTCGTCTATTTCTTCTCCCACGCTTCTTCAAAGGATAGGAGCTCTTGCTGTTGGGTGGCGAAGATGAGCAGATTGACATGGAGCCACCATTGAAGACGGCCTGGACCAGACAGGCAAGATGGACTCCAACGACTCCCAGAACTAGACTAGCTAGTGGTCAGCAAAGGATTCAGCAGACTACCATTTTGTTTAATCAGAGCACACCGTCACTCCACCTACCACCTCCTCCTCCCGTAGCCCCCACCAAATGCGCCCCCAAAACGCGGCCTGTGTCGGCGTCCTCCCCTCAAGGCATTGAGGAAGAATGCAGCCTGGATAGGATTTATTCCATTTCGATGGGCCACGTAGATAATGCCGGCCAAGAATGTCAAGCTTTTCAAGCTTCCATCGAAAAGGTTCGGGAAATGGAACGTTGAACCATAGCCTCGATTCCTGCTTCCCGTTGATTCGCGATGGGGCATACTCGCCGAGTTTGTATCGAAACCGGCGGTGTATTGATTTTGGCTTCTTTGACTATAGTACCTATCGTTGGGGTAGCTGTCGAACGGTTGGTTGTAGTCGTTCCGGGCTTGCCTAAATCTGTCGTATGCGTTTCCAACGCCATAGTTGCCTTTCCTCCGACGGCTTCGTGTCTCTTCCCACCCAAACCGTCCCCCAAAAGCGAGATAGAGTAGTAGGAGGACAGCAAGTGCTTGCAAAATTGTTCTTGGTAGCCCTTGGTACCAATCCTTCAAATTCTCTCCGACATCCGAGATAGCGTCGAGCACTGAAGGATTCTCGTCCTCGTCTAGATCATATAGGATTGGTGTGTCATCAATTTGACTAGACGGTGCATTTCTGCGTGACTCTTCGGGGAACCTTCGCGCAGAAGATCCCTGAGTACTATTCATAGATGAATATCGCTGGTCATCTTGCCATTCGGGAGGTGCGCTGGGTCTAGGAGTCGAATCAATACCAGTAACATCAGATCTTTCCGCTTGTGCGGTCGGCATCTGTTCGTCTCGCCGCAACTCTTTCACAAGCATTGAGCGTGCAGCCGAGTTCGTGGGGTCCAGTTGCAATGCCCTCTGTAGCTCGTTGCAAGCCTCGTTGGAAGCCCCAAGTGCGATGTAAGCCGAAGCCAACCGGACGTGCCCTTTAGCCCAATTGTCATCAAGATCAACACACTACAAGTATCATAATATCAGGCTATGCGTAACAAACTGAGGGTGTTGGATAAAACCTCACAGAACAAAACCTACCTCCTTTGCTGTTTCCACGGCAAATCCTGCTACAGCTCTTCCACCAAGTTGAAGGCGACAAGCTACAATGTTGCTCAGAAGTACTTGTCGAGCTTTGCGGGGACATCCGAGGGACGGGTGAACCGCAGCTGTAAACTCTGACAACGCCGAACTGAACTCCCGATTGTTGTACGCTTGTCGACCGTTATCACGATGTCTTTCCCACGTAGCTGAGAAGAACGTGTCAGCAGTTGCATGAACCATCTCTATTCTCTGTTGTCGATTAGTGTCAAATAGAGCTCTTCCTCTCTTTTTCAAAAGTAGGAAATAGCGAAGTTGTTGAGAGTGGTACACTAGCGCTCGTGCGTTCCAGCTCATCAATCGCAGATGTGGGTCTAAAAATACTTCGTTTTTCGGATTTTCTGGCACCCTATCGAAGATATCGTACGATCATTATTACGTTGGACCCCAACATCCAACTATATTTGGAAGCAGTCAGCGTCCTACTTTAGAGGGAGGTTTGAAAATTCGGTGCCTAGTTTAAATGCCGAGCACTACTGTGCCCTCTGTCCACAGCAACCTCACAAGGACAAATCGTGTTTTGCCTGCCGTCTTTGCCGTCTAGTTTCGTCTCTTCGACTTCGTTTGGATTTCGCAGGGAGGGGCGACTTGTCTTTCTTCCTCAGTCGATTGGCTCGACCGCATTCGTCCGACTCGAGAGGAGCAGGGGCTTCTTGCGGAATATCCCATAACATAGCCAGAGACTTTACCATAGTCTTGGCTTGCACTCGTTCGCCTTCGAAAACTCCCATACTGAGGATGGGAAGTTTGGAAATCGGCAGGTTGGATCGAGTGACCATTTTCAATGTCATGTCATCCCAAAAGGACGCTTCGTGTTCTTGGGCAATAGCACACATTTCCTCATCGTGATCCGGTCCCTCCGCATCTTCGGTTCCCCTCGATCCACAGTTCATCTCTACAAAGTCTGGTCGCACTTCCATGCCAGCCTCTGCCGCTGCTTGTCGAATCTGCGACAAATACGTTTGTGCGAGAGACGCCGAGGACGCCAGGTAGGGTTGAGTTGCTTCTCGCTGGGTTGATGCTGAAAGGTTTGACAAGGCTGTACTCAAATCAACAATGACACGATCGACCGGATGCATTTGTCCACTGCCTACAGTCTTGTAAAAAATGACTTGCGGCACCCTGTGTTCATGACAGAACTCTCGATGGGCCTCGACCAACTGGGCATTGGGGTGCTTCGTGATGGGGGCGTCGGCGGCACTCTGCGGACGCTGACTCTTGACTGGAAGATACTGCAGGGTTCCAAGTTCTTGTACTGGATCCTCGCATCCAAGGCACGGTTTGTTGCTCCAAGGATCCCCTGCTCTTGGCTTCAAGAGTCAGGAAGCCCTTTTGTATGGCTCGTCGATAGGCGGGTTCCTCCAGCCATTGGCGCTCTCGTCGTTGCTTCGCACGAAGGGCTGCCTGAGATGCTGACTGGCTTTTTCGGAGCCGAGAGGCTGTCATGGGACTTGCTTGTTCCGGGCCCTGCCACGTTTGTCCTTTCTTGTGCCGTTTGCGTTTTTGGCTCGAGCAGTCCCGGGAAGGCGTTCCAGTGGAAGGTCTTGCAATAGACTTTGGCTCGGCAGAGGAACTTCGTCTCCGTTTGGGTTCTTCGAGTCGAGCTATCCGTCGCAGGGTATTGACTTGACCGCTGCGAGTTCTCTTGGCTTCACCCAGCACGTACGAAACCATCTTCTCCGGAACTTTGACTCGCCCCTGTTTCGGATGATCCCGGATGGGCTCAACTTTGAGATTGCGTCCCATGAACTCTTGATTGTGGAAGCGCAGAATGGCCATCTGTAAGATCATCGACGATCATTGGCCCCAAAGGAAAGAGCATGGAAGAGGCATGTTGTGAGCGCGCCAAGCTAGCGTCTTCAAGGAGTATTCTTCACACCTGCCTTTTTCCCCTATCCACCCACCTCTTTCTCTTGAACACTTGGAAAGGCGACAAATCCATATTCCAAACTGTACGCGTTGGCCTTGCGTGCCACACAGGCAGGAAGCGAACACAGCGAAGAGACGCTCTGGAAGAGTTGCGACAAGTCGCCATCTTGGGTAAACTCATTCAGATTGCCAACAAAGAGTGTCGTATCCATCATACTGTCGGGTAGAGGTACCATCTCGTAGCGCTCTCCACCAATGAACTGCTCCATAAAATCGGCATCGCGGCAGGCATGGACGTTCCGGCGGAAATCGCGGGTGAGATGCGGCGACGGAAGTGACAAAAAGCCATGTGTGATGTGGGAGGACAGGAGTGCCAAGGCAAAAACCAATGACACCCGGGAAGCTTGCGAACGCATTGCTCAGGACTTGAGTTGGTTGGTACCAGGTGCTCCCTCCCAGTTTCTGAGGGAACCTCTTCTTGACGTCTCAAGACGGACACAATTCGTACGAGTTGCGGAGGTTTGCAAGGGAGAAGCCGCGTGCAGTGGCTGTTCTACGAGAGTGAGAGCATGGGTGCAGGCGATCGCAAGGAATGGGGAGACGACCGTACTCTACTAACAGCTATGAGGGTGGGAAAGCTGCATTGCAACCCGGCGCGATCTTCCAACTTCGACGATGCGGTCTTCGGAAAAAGCCGTCACCGCGGTGGGAGATTCGAACAACAGAATCTCTCCAACAAGGTAGGCAACCGGTCGAGTTGCGAAAAAAATGGCATACAAGGGTGAAGAGAAAAGGACCAGCCAGCTGTTGTTCGTGCGGAAATTCTGAAATGCTGGTGACGTGAGACTGGATGCATGACATCACACCCACAAGCCCACGAAGAGCACCTCAAACGAAAGGTATCTTTCGGTGCAACAACTACAAAACCTCCCAGGAGACAACCGAATGACTTCTATGATTTGCAATATAAAGGTTTGCACGACTCGTGATGTTGAGCCGCTAGTACAGCTAGGAACAGGAACTCTCGGGATCAACAACTTCCCTGGCTCTTCGGGACTCCATCACCAATGATGTCACGGCATGCGTGAACGGTTCTTGCATCCATTCGCTTCAATGGTCCTAAAGAGGATATGACTTTTGTCCTAAATCCCAAGCTTCAAGTTCCCTCCCCTTACCCTCAGCTTTACCAAAGCTTTTGGAAGAGACCTGTTTGCACTTTTGCTCTCCGGTTGAGGCAAGAGTCAACCATCGTGTCACATCCAGCCGCGGCGTCTCGATCCTACGACGACTAGGAGGCGAAGGACGAAGAGCAATCGCAAGACAATATCAATTTCATCTGAGTACGCCTTTAGAGCAATGATCGACGATTTAGAAGATGCAGCATGCCCAAGTGACCCCTTCCCCTAGTGCTCCAAGCCTGCGGACGGGCCAGCGATCCCGCAATGGAAGAACAACATCAACCACGACAACCACTCGTTTTTCTTCATCAAGGAGCCGATCACGATGGGAGGAGTATCTATAGTTCCAGATGGACACTCAAAGAATGCGGTTTGAAGGAGTGGTGTCAAAAAACGAATCACTTTGATTTTGCGCTTCGAAGCGTCTTTTTCCCTAGACGCCCCCGGTGAGGTGCCAAGGTGCCCGAATCCATTGGTCCTTCCCCTCAATGGAGGCTTCATTGGTAACGCAAACACTACGCCTCCACATGGGGCATTGGGGAAGAAGGGCTGTCACTACGAGTGGCTCTATCAGAGAAGTCTAGTTACCCTATTCCTTTTCCCAGGATCTTCCTACAAAGGGTTTTCGGTATTTGTTTCTAATTTCGACCAGGAAGATGTACTTTCACTGGTGAGTCGAGGAATCGTGCGGGAACTCCCTCAAAAGCCCATTCCACGAGGGCAACGAAAACCATCTACAAGAGGCCTGAACAACCAATGCCGTTATCATGATCGTCGACGAAGGTGACCGAGATGATGCTTATTCGATGTCATCCAGTTGAGAGGAAGGCCCCAGGGAGCAAGATATTGCTTATTTGCCAGATTGTACCTCAAGAGTGTCGTCTCTCGATGTGACTACGCACTCGACGAAACTCTTCGAAATGGCAACAAGAACATCCTTACCACTTTTACCAAAGTCAAATGGACCGCGAAAGGAATGAATCAACAACGATACTTGATTGAACTACGCTACACTGGCGAACTGTCCCCGAAAGTATTGGACGTCTGGAGTCGCTCTTCTTTCTTTGCCCTAGCTGCTTCTCCTTCTGCTGCCGCCACAAAGTCGATATCGTAGAGGTACTACAGTGGCACGCTTCCTTTCTTCACGCAAGGCACTGGCAGATCGGATATACTTTTGTACCTTTCGATCTATTAAATACATGGTGGGTTATTCTATGCTTTCTTTCGTAGCAGTTAGACAGACTTGGCTGACCTAAATGACTTGCCGTATTTTTTTCAATTTTTACTTGTGCTCTGCACGCTGACCGTGAGTTTCTGACGTGCTTCCAGGTGTCACTCATGTCGGTTAGTACCCCACGCATATCCTCCTTCCTCCCACAAAGCACGGGGGCACGAGGAAAACAAAAGAGTGGTTGCATTGGTACCAAACGACAAGTCACTACAGGTGCCCAATGACGACGTTCAGGATGTCACGGCCGGTACCACCAACCGTTCACCAAGCTGCGTTTTTCTTGCTGCTGCTTCTGCTGGCCCAGATTGCCGAGAGTTTTGATCTCCCCAGTCGTTGGTCCGGAAAGAAGAATGGGTGGGTGAGCCCCGATCCCCTGACGCTGTCGCAAAAGGCTGTTGTCACACAGATGACCACCCGGCGAGACACCATCAAAATGCCAAGCGAGACGCCTATGGTGCCCTGGAGGGTGAGTTTCGCAGCGCTATTGTTCCATCTAGTATTCCGACCCGGGCAATCAATTTTGCTGTGAAGACTCACATATTTTCTTTCTCTCTCCATTCCCTCCCTTCGTGTCCCTTCGTGTAGCCACCTGGTGCGAGCGTCGCCACCTTTGTCGACTTGTATTCGGCCATGTACCGCGACCGCACATTGATGATATCCAAGTTCATTGACGACGAAGCCGCCAACGAGTACATTTCTATCATCTTGTGGATGCGTTCCCAAAGCATGTCAGACAAGATCAGTATCTACTTCAACGTACCAGGAGGTTTACTACGACCCGCTTTGGCCATTTACGACTTGTTGGAGCAAACCAAAGACGCTGGGGTGGAAATCGAAACGATCAATTTGGGGTTGTGCACCGGGATGGGGTCCATGCTGTGTGCGGGGGGAACCAAAGGCAAGCGTTTTGCCATGCCCAATTCCCGATTCTTGTTGCAGCGCACAGGCATGAATCAGCCCGTTCGAGGACAGGCTGCAGACATTGTGCTGGAAGTCAAGAATGTCAAACTTTGGAACGATCGCATGGAGAATGAATTGTCCAAAGTAAGCGGTCAACCGTTGGAGCGAATTCAAAATGACTTGAAGCGTGATTTTTATTTGAGTTCTGATGAGGCCGTGCAGTATGGACTGATTGACGGCGTGATACCTCCAGCCCCACTCAAACGAGCAGCGAGGGGCCAGGACGCGGATTTTGGAGCCTTTGGGGGCGACGACGAGCAAAGGTATCAGGGTCAGGAGGCACAGAGTGGGTGGGGATCGAGGCAACCCGCACAAGAACCTGAAAAGGGAGGGAATGACGACGGTGGTCCTGGAATAATGAAAGGCTAAACGTTTTGCAGTGTTATTGAATCCGACATGGAGTGGCACCACATACGGGGTCCCTGGTATAGTCGCAAAGAAAACCATAGCAAAGGGAGTTTCGCTAAACTGACCTGAATCTCCGTAAAGAGTCTTGTAGCTCGCAACACTTTCTTTCTGATATCATTCTCTTCCACAAAGCGTCAGCTTGTAGTTCCATTACCGACGGATTTTACCATGACGTTCTCGAAAATGAAAGTCTAAGATCGAGGTTTTCAATTTGCCATCGTAACGGTCGTCTACCTGTCTACCGTACAACGACAGGAAGATGCCTGAATTCTCTCGACTTCGATCCAAGCGAAAGATGAACCCAATTTTGCCCTGCGCACTTCCCACAAAATCGATCGACCTCTGGGATGATGGTCGCAGTATCCAAGCGCAACCTTCGAAAGCTAACCCTTCTTTCTACCATGGCCACTAGCACCACCTCCCTCGACATGAATGGCGGCACTTCGACGGATGTTCCCACAAAGTTCGCGGCCCTCGACCAGGCCCGTTCGTTGCGCCTGCCTTCGTACCAGGAAATGTTGCGTCGGGACAGCAAGGTTTACGACTTCTGGAACCACAATGAGAAAGTCCTGGAAACGGCTTGGAAAGAGTGGAACGAAGGAGATGAAAAAGCCTTGGCTTTGCCCAAACTAGATGCCTCGATCATTCATCCCAAACTGCGTGCGGCCGTCGAGGCCGCCTGGAAAGACTCGTCACAAGAAATTCACATCAAGGAACTCTGGGAAGAAGTTGCTCCAGGCGTTTATGCCATTCAATTTTCGACTTGGCGCAACTACATAAACTACGAGAGTGGTTCGATGAGACGGCCAAGGCGCGAGTCCCCACGCGACCACCCTATGGGATTACATTGAATCGCAAAGGCGTCATGACAGATCCTCGCAGTGTCGGCTACTTGGCCGCACCTGACTTTCAAACCTTTTACCGTTACTTGGTTGATGACTACATTCGCCCCTTGGGGCGTTTGTTCTATCCAGAGTCGATTCGAGAGTCAGACGACTCGGACACCTTCTCGTTTTCGATCCAATACCAGGGCAAACCCAACGGCGACAAACACATTCGCTATCACACGGATGCCTCCACGTTGACCTTCAATTTGAATATGGACACCACCAAGACTTGGTCGGGCTCGTCCTTGATCTTTATTGACGAAAACAAGCAACAACACGATGTCCAGTGGCAGCCGGGGTACGCCGTCATGCATCTCGGCGGTCGATGCATTGCGCGCTACCCATCGAGTCGGGAACTCGTTCCAATTGGGTTATATGGACGATGGGAAAGCAGCATGGAGTGTATGGAGGGAGTCCCTTGATGGAGGAGGGATGCTACCCAACTGAGTATCAAATGTTGGCCGAGGCTCGTTGGCAGCGCCCTAATGAAACTCCCCAGAAATACTGGGACCGCTGGAGTCCATTCTAGTGAAGATTCGTCTTTTGTAACCAGTAGGCCTACCCAATAGATAAAAAGTTATAAATAGGATTTGATGTTACAACAACTGTAGTGTATTTGTAGTAGTCTCGGATTTAGTCCCACTTTGGAACTCCTCCACTCACAAACTCCCGGAGAAGATCGGGGCTGGAAGATTCAAAGAGGATGTCATGTAGAAAGCGCTCCAGCAAGAAAACTCCGAGTCCAGGCACCGGTACCACGCTGTCTCTTTTTCAAAAGTCGCCAGCTGGTGATTGCGTTGGGTAAATGCTCCACGTCTTGTTCCATCGTCATGGCGAGTGGGAGATGTTCGCGATGGCATCAATGCACCCGTCGTGAGCTTGAGTCACCTTCTTGGACAACTCTTGAAAGTCCGAGTACCGTTTCCAGACTCCCACAGTATCTCGAATGCCCCCTTCTCTGTAGATTACTAGGAACTGGCGTACTTTCCATTTTTCTTTGACTAACAAGCCGATGAGCTGGCATGTTAGTATTCACTTCGCATTTCACGCAACATCGGAGACCCTGCCAACTCACCTCCACCACTCGGTAACTGGCGACCGAGATGTTCACAGTATCCACACCCATCATTGCATTTTCATTTTCACTGGTACGCGCAAAGATTTGGACACGGTGGTCCCAAACACGTTGTCTCCCTTTTGGTGAACAACAAACTCGCCATCAACCCTCCGCGCATCTTCCATGGGGTGTTCTGAAGACATTCGATTCCGGGACTCAATCACACTTGCCGTACTGTACGATTCCAAATGAGGATGTGCCCCACCGCTAGAGTCCCTGGGTTCCGCCTCGCTGAAGTTTCCATCTGCAAAGGGGCTGAGGGAGAGCGGGGTAGTTGCGGTCAAGACTTCCTTGGGAACGGTGTACTCGACTTGGGATCGGTCAAAGTTTTGGGTCCACATCTTTTCAAAAAAGGCCCGCTCCTCGACAGGTTGGGGAGGGCGTTGTCCAGCGGTGTATTTCCACAGCTTTTGACTGCTCAAGGACTCTTCCAAGACGTAGGTTGGAGCTGTCACTGCCATCACTGCGGCTACGGGATGATTGGCATAGAAAACAGGAGTCAGAAGAATTGACACTCGTGAAATGAGTCCCATTTTTCAATAGAAGTTACCTGATTCCAAAGTAATGGGCGGCTGGGGAGGGGTCATGTTCCCGCCTCTGATACTGGGGCTTGGAAACAAAGAAGCTCCTCGTGAACGTTTCGAGGCATTGTGCCCCGAGCCTACCGCAGCTGTTTTCGAATTGGGTGAGCTGTCCTTTCGCTTGGATGATGAATTTACAGAGTCAAACGTCACATGAACGTCTTCGAACCACCCCCAATCACGCGACCCCGTCTGAGAGCTGCGGTTGACACTCGAGTTCGAGTCGGTGCTCGACATTTTCGCTTCCTCCACTGGCACCCGTATGACACTTTCTCTTCCTTCGCCAACTGTACTCATGTCTGAAATGCTCGAGCGAGGCGTTTCGTATGCGATGGAAGTCCGTGGTACATCAATGTCCATGTCATTCTCAACAAGCGCTGCGGAACTGGACGCTGGTGGTGGTGATGCGGGCCCTTCCTGGGCGGATGCGCTTGGATTGGGCTGCGTTCGTACTCCAGAAGTATCTCCTTGCATTTTCATGTCATCTCGAGAGATCACTCGCTTGATGGCTCCCAGCATCGTGGAAAGCAGAAGACGACCGACACGACACGTCCAGAATGTTGTGCATCCCCCAAAAGCGGGGTGTGGCGCTCTTCTCGTTTCTCGTCAACAGCTCGCTGTCGCAGCTGCCCTGGCAAACGCACCGCTGTCAAAGCCCATGTGTCTGTTGAGACACAGAGAGGACATCGCATCTCATCTCTTCTGACGTCAGTGTTCCTCGCTTCGCAGCAAGGAGAAGCATTATTTCAATACAAGCTTTGCTGTTCGTTTTGCACTTTTGATGTTGTGTGCTTTTCTCAGGACTGTCATCTTCGAAATTGACAAGTAACAAAAAGGAATCTGAAGTCAACTCGATCATACTGTACTCCGGAGAACTAATAGATACGAGACATCCAACGCAACATTAAATCGCACATATGAGTCAGTCTCGATGTGCCGCTCCGGCGGATGTGGAGAGGTTGGAGCAGGGATCTTCGGCCTGTTCCCATCAAGAGGCCTTGAAACGCAACTTCGAGAGGTTTTTGCGGGAACAACAGAACGAATCCGTGGTAACCACAGGGAATTGCCGATTCATCTATCCGGAGTTGAGGAAAACTATGATTATCTGGAATTAGAACTGCTGTAGATACTACAGCGGAGGGCGACAACAATGAAGACATGATGACAAAGTATGGTGAGCTCCTGACTTCCTTCTTCACTGATAGTGGAGACGATACCGTCGCTACAAACTTGACTTCCTCCGAGTTTGGAGGGTCCATAGCAAGCAGCAATGACGATCGGATGAGCTCCGATCGACCAGACGGGGTGCTGTCACGCGACAGCAGCCGTTCTCGTCGTCACAAGACAACTACCAGCAAAAGGATGCGACAGTAGCATCCAGTAGTAGTACTTCACAAGGGTGTTCGGGAAGGAGAAGAATTAGCATCGCCCACGACGAGGAAGAACCACATGTAGAAGATACGGCTTGTTCTCGAAAGAGGCGAAGGAAAGCAGGAGGACCTCCGCCTCCTATTGCGTCATCTCTACCGCAGAAGAAGGACGACTCCACCAGAATCCTCAGCAATCCTAGCAGTAATTGTGAAGACAGCAGGCAACCAGAATTTGAGTTCCTGAAGAACAAACAGACTGTTTTTGTTGGCAAATCAATCAACTCTGCTTTCTCGGTACCTCGTAGCTCGAGTGCTGGCTCGGGCAATGGTATCCTTCTCAGCTCGGTTGACCCAAAGAGGAAAAACACCTCGCCCAGCACTCTTCAGAGGAATCTTGCTCGGTCGCCATACGCAGTCACCC
>NW_027551700.1:0-30400 GCF_051989575.1 Stigmatopora nigra | reverse complement strand
GGACAGTTTGATGGGGTGGTGGAATACAGTGAAACGTGAGTAATTGAAACTTAAATGTACACGATGTTATTTTTTTCCATTTTTGAGCCAGCCAAGGCAAGATTAGAGTCGGTAATTGGCAGATGTTCAGTCCATTTTTAACCGAGAGGGCCGGCCTGCCGGTCTTGTCTGGGACGTTTACCAGAAAGTCGGTCATTAAAAGGCTTTCGGTTTATATGTGATATATAGCACTTTTTTTCCCATTTTGTCATCCAGAGTGGGACGAGTTGTTGTCAGACGAAAAATCTAAAGACCAGGACGATTCCCGGTAGGCGTGCCAGGAGGCCGTCTATCCGTCTGTTTTCCAGGAAAGTTGGAACCGACATCAAACCCCCTCCCCCCTCCCCACAGGTCCTTTGCCACTTTGGCCAACAAGGTGAACCGAGGCCTGCCTGTCTTCAACAAGGTATTCACCGGGCGTGCCGAGGTCCTCTGGCAGCACGTGGTTATGGTTGTTTGGGTTATGGTTTGGGTTATGGTTTGGTTAGGGTTATTGTTAGGGGTTGGGGGGTTATGGTTTGGGTTATGGTTATGGTTGGGGTTATGGCTATGGATGGGATTATGGTTTGGGTTAGGGTTCTTGTTAGGGGTTATGGTTTAGGTTAGGGTTATTGTTAGGGGTTGGGGTTATGGTTTGGGTTAGGGTTATTGTTAGGGATTAGGGGTTATGGTTTGGGTTATGGTTATGATTGGGGTTATGGTTTGGGTTAGGGTTATTGTTAGGGGTTGGGGTTATGGTTTGGTTGAGGGTTATTGTTAGGGGTTAGGGGTTATGTTTTGGGTATGGTTATGGTTTGGGTTATGGTTATGGTTGGGGTTATGGTTAAGGTTAGGGTTATTGTTAGGGGTTAGGGGTTATGGTTTGGGTTATGGTTATTGTTAGGGGTTGGGATTATGGTTTGGGTTAGGGTTATTGTTAGGGGTTATGGTTTGGGTTAGGGATATTGTTAGGGGTTAGGGTTTGGGTTATGGTTGGTGTTATGGTTGGGGTTATCAGTTAGGGTTATGGTTATGGTTGGGGATATGGTTGGAGTTATGGCTATGGTTGGGAATATGGTTTTGGTTGGGGTTATGGTTATGGTTGGGAATCTGGTTATGGTTTGGGTTAGGGTTATGGTTTGTGTTTGGGTTATGGTTTGGATTAGGGTTATTGTTTGGGTTATGGTTTGGGTTCGGGTTAGGGTTCGGGTTAGGGTTATGGTTAGGGTTTGGTTATGGTTTGGGTTATGGTTTGGGTTATGGTTTGGGTTATGGTTTGGGTTATGGTTTGGGTTATGGTTTGGTATGTTGGGTTATGTTTGGGTTATGGTTTGGGTTATGGTTGGGTTATGGTTTGGGTTATGGTTTGGGTTATGGGTTTGGGTTATGGTTTGGGTTATTGTTTGGGTTATGGTTTGGTTATGGTTTGGGTTATGGTTTGGGTTATGGTTTGGGTTATGGTTTGGGTTATGGTTTGGGTTATGGTTTGGGTTATGGTTTGGGTTATGGTTTGGGTTATGTTTTATGTTTGGGTTATGGTTTGGGTTATGGTTTGGGTTAGGGTTATTGTTAGGGGTTATGGCTCTCTCTCTCTCTCTCCCCCCGACTGCCGCCGCTCTCTCTCTCTCTCTCTCTCTCTCTCTCTCTCTCTCTCTCTCTCTCTCTCTCTCTCTCTCTCTCTCTCTCTCTCCCCCTCCTACCGCCGCCCGCTCTCCCCTCCCTCCTCTTCTTCTCCTCTCTCTCTCTCTCCTCCTCGCCTTCTCCTCTCTCTCTCTTTCTCTTTCTTGTCGAGCTACCACTATATATTGTCATTTTAAATGATAATATATATTGTTGTGCCTTGTATTTTTTTCAAAGTAAAAAGTACTGCAGCAACACGTTCTCAATCCATACCACTTTACAGGTTCTTCTGGGCGCCAACGCAAGTTGTCTCAAGATGTCGTCTTATGTAAGTTTCTTCTAATTGATTTGACTTTTAATTGACTATAACCCTAACCCTGAAACTAGTTTATTTGTAGGCAAGATTAATGACATAACCCGCAATTGGTCTTGAAAACCAAAATGCCTCCCATACGCTTTGATTTAAAAAATATTTCCCATTAATATGGTCTCTTTCTGCCATCTTGTGGCTGTTTTGAAAAGTTCACCATACAATTATTTTCCCGACCAAAAACTCAGCCACACCCTCTTGATTTGAAATGACTTCCCAGTAATATGATCTCTTGCTGCCATCTTGTGGCCGTTTGGAAAAAGTGCACCCTGCAATTATTTTTTTCCGACCCCAAAACCCTGCAATATTGTCCAGTAATGTGGCGCCCCAAAAGAGGTGACCCCCCACCCCCCACCACACACACACAGTCGGTCATTAAAAGGCTTTCGGTTTATATGTGATAGATGGCACTTTTTTTCCCCCCATTTTGTCATCCAGAGTGGGACGAGTTGTCGTCAGACGAAGAATTTAAAGACCGGGACGATTCCCGGTAGGCGTGCCGGGAGGCCGTCTATCCGTCTGTTTTCCAGGGAAGTTGGAACCGTCATCTCCCCCCTCCCCACAGGTCATTTGCCACTTTGACCAACAAGGTGAACCGAGCCCTGCCTGTCTTCAACAAGGTATTCACCTGGCGTGCCGAGGTCCTCTGGCAGCACGTGGTGAAGCTCCGCGCCCTGGCCGGCCACCTGGCCACCTTCCACCAGAAGGCCAAAGTAGCCGGCGTGACGGCCATCGCCGGCCTGGCCCTGACGCCCTTCACCTTTGGGGCCTCGCTCATCGCCACGGCCAGAGGGATCAGATCAGCTTCCGCCAGCATCTCGGACAACGTCAATGTCTTCTCCTCACCCCGACCGCTGCCCCCCCCCTCTCCCTCCTCTCCCCCCCCCCCCCCCTCTCCCTCCTCTTCCCCCCATCTCCCCCCTCTTCTCCCCCTCTCCCTCCTCTTCCCCCCCCCCTCTCCCTCCTCTTCCCCCCCCCCTCTCCCTCCTCTTCCCCCCCCTCTCCCTCCTCTTCCCCCCCCTCTCCCTCCTCTTCCCCCCCTCTCCCTCCTCTTCCCCCTCTCCCTCCTCTTCCCTCCCTCTCCCTCCTCTTCCCCCCTCTCCCTCCTCTTCCCCCCCCTCTCCCTCCTCTTCCCCCCCTCTCCCTCCTCTTCCCCTCCCTCTTCCCCTCCCTCTTCCCCTCCCTCTTCTTCCTCTTCTTCTTCTTCTTCTTCTTGTTCCTCTTCTTCTTGTTCCTCTTCTTCTTGTTCCTCTTCCTCTTGTTCTTCTTCCGCTTGTTCTTCTTCCTCTTGTTCTTCTTCCTCTTGTTCTTCTTCCTCTTGTTCTTCTTCCTCTTGTTCTTCTTCCTCTTGTTCTTCTTCCTCTTGTTCTTCTTCCTCTTGTTCTTCTTCCTCTTGTTCTTCTTCCTCTTCTTCTTGTTCTTCTTCTTCTTCTTCTTCTTCTTCTTCTTCTTCTTCTTCTTCCTCTTCTTCTTCTTCTTCCACTTCTTCTTCCTCTTCCTCTTCCTCTTCTTCTTCTTCTTCTTCTTCTTCTTCTTCTTCTTCCTCTTCCTCTTCTTTCTCTCTCTTTTTTTCTCTTTCTCTCGCACTCGTTCTCGCGCTCGTTCTCGCGCTCGTTCTCGCTCTCAACCATAACTCTCGCGCCCGCCCGTTCGCTCTCGCACCCGCCCGTTCGCTCTCGCGCCCGCCCGTTCGCTCTCGCACCCGCCCGTTCGCTCTCGCGGCCGCCCGTTCGCACTCGCGTCCGCTCGCTCTCGCGCGGGCCCGTTCGCGCTCGCTCGCGCCCCGCTCGCTCTCGTTCGCGCTCGTTTGCTCTCGCACTCTCTCTCTCTCTCTCTCGTTTGCTCTCGCGCTCTCTCTCTCTCGTTTGCTCCCGCGCTCTCTCTCTCTCTTGTTTGCTCCCGCTCTCTCTCTCTCTCTCTCTCGTTTGCTCTCTTGCTCTCTTTCTCTCTTGCTCTCTTGCTCTCTCTCGCTCTCTCTCGCTCTCTCTCGCTCTCTCTCGCTCTCTCTCTCGCTCTCTCTCGCTCTCTCTCGCTCTCTCTCACTCTCTTTCGCTCTCTCTCGCTCTCTCTCGCTCTCTCTTGCTCTTTCTCACTCTCTCTCGCTCTCTCTCTCTCGCTCTCTCTCGCTCTCCCTCAGCCGCCGCCTCTTTCCGTCCCGTCTCACTTACGCCCTTCCTTCCTTTCTTCTTCACAGGATACGGACAGTTTGATGGGGTGGTGGAATACAGTGAAACGTGAGTAATTGAAACTTAAATGTACACGATGTTATTTTTTTCCATTTTGGAGCCAGCCAAGGCAAGATTAGAGTCGGTAATTGGCAGATGTTCAGTCCATTTTTAACCGAGAGGGCCGGCCTGCCGGTCTTGTCTGGGACGTTTACCAGAAAGTCGGTCATTAAAAGGCTTTCGGTTTATATGTGATATATAGCACTTTTTCCCCCATTTTGTCATCCAGAGTGGGACGAGTTGTTGTCAGACGAAAAATCTAAAGACCAGGACGATTCCCGGTAGGCGTGCCAGGAGGCCGTCTATCCGTCTGTTTTCCAGGAAAGTTGGAACTGACATCTCCCCCCCTCCCCCCTCCCCACAGGTCCTTTGCCACTTTGGCCAACAAGGTGAACCGAGGCCTGCCTGTCTTCAACAAGGTATTCACCGGGCGTGCCGAGGTCCTCTGGCAGCACGTGGTTATGGTTGTTTGGGTTATGGTTTGGGTTATGGTTTGGGTTATGGTTTGGGTTAGGGTTATTGTTAGGGGTTGGGGGTTATGGTTTGGGTTATGGTTATGGTTGGGGTTATGGCTATGGATGGGATTATGGTTTGGGTTAGGGTTCTTGTTAGGGGTTATGGTTTAGGTTAGGGTTATTGTTAGGGGTTGGGGTTATGGTTTGGGTTAGGGTTATTGTTAGGGGTTATGGTTTGGGTTAGGGATATTGTTAGGGGTTAGGGGTTATGGTTTGGGTAAGGGTTGGGGTTATGGTTGGGGTTATGGTTGGGGTTATGGTTGGGGTTATGGTTGGGGTTATGGTTGGGGTAAGGGGTTGGGGTTATGGTTGGGGTAAGGGGTTGGGGTTATGGTTTGGGTTAGGGTCATTGCTAGGGGTTATGTTTTGGGTTATGGTTATGGTTATGGGTTGGGTTAGGGTTATTGTTTGTGGTTGGGGTTATGGTTTGGGTTAGGGTTATTGTTAGGGGTTATGGTTTGGGTTATGGTTACTGTTAGGGTTATGGTTATGGTTTGGGTTAGAGTTATTGTTAGGGGTTGGGGTTATGGTTTGGGTTAGGGTTATTGTTAGGGGTTATGGTGATGGTTTGGGTTATGGTGATGGTTTGGGTTATGGTGATGGTTTGGTTTATGGTTATGGTTGGGGTTATGGTTAGGGTTATGGTTAGGGTTATGGTTTAGGTTAGGTTTATTGTTAGGGGTTGGGGTTATGGTTTGGGTTAGGGTTATTGTTAGGCGTTGGGGTTATGGTTTGGGTTAGGGTTATGGTTTGGGTTAGGGTTATTGTTAGGCGTTGGGGTAATAGTTTGTGTTAGGGTTATTGTTAGGGTTTAGGGGTTATGGTTTGGTTTACGGTTATGGTTAAGGTTATGGTTGGGGTTATGGTTTGAGTTAGCGTTATTTTTAGGGGTTAGGGGTTATGGTTTGGGTTATGGTTATTGTTGGGGTTATGGTTATGGATGGGATAATGGTTTGGGTTAGGGTTATTGTTAGGGGTTGGGGTAATAGTTTGTGTTAGGGTTATTGTTAGGGTTTAGGGGTTATGGTTTTGTTTACGGTTATGGTTAAGGTTATGGTTGGCGTTATGGTTTGGGTTAGCGTTATTTTTAGGGGTTAGGGGTTATGGTTTGGGTTATGTTTATTGTTGGGGTTACTGTTATGGATGGGATTATGGTTTGGGTTAGGGTTATTGTTAGGGGTTGGGGTAATAGTTAGTGTTAGGGTTATTGTTAGGGTTTAGGCGTTATGGTTTGGTTTACGGTTATGATTAAGGTTATGGTTGGGGTTATGGTTGGGGTTATGGTTTGGGTTAGCGTTATTTTTAGGATTTAGGGGTTATGGTTTGGGTTATAGTTATTGTTGGGGTTATGGTTATGGATGGGATTATGGTTTGGGTTAGGGTTATTGTTGGGGGTTGGGTGTTATGGTTTGGGTTATGGTTATGGTTTGGGTTATGGTTATGGTTGGGGTTATGGTTTGGGTTAGGGTTATTGTAAGGGGTTATGGTTTGGGTTAGGGATATTGTTAGGGGTTAGGGGTTATGGTTTGGGTTAGGGTTGGGGTTATGGTTGGGGTTATGGTTGGGGTTATGGTTGGGGTTATGGTTGGGGTTATGGTTAGGGTTATGGTTATGGTTGGGGTTATGGTTGGGGTTATGGTTGGGGTTTTGGTTGGGGTTATGGTTGCGGTTATGGCTATGGTTGGGAATATGGTTTTGGTTGGGGTTATGGTTATGGTTGGGAATCTGGTTATGGTTGGGGTTATGGTTAGGGTTATGGTTATGGTTGGGGTTATGGTTGGGGTTATGGTTGGGGTTATGGTTGGGGTTATGGTTGGGGTTATGGTTGGGGTTATGGCTATGGTTGGGAATATGGTTTTGGTTGGGGTTATGGTTATGGTTGGGAATCTGGTTATGGTTGGGGTTATGGTTTGGGTTAGGGTTATGGTTTGGGTTAGGGTTATGGTTTGGGTTAGGGTTATGGTTTGGGTTATGGTTTGAGTTCAGGTTATGGTTTGGGTTAGGGTTATTGTTAGGGGTTTGGGGTTATGGTTTGGGTAATGGTTATGGTTGGGGTTATGGCTATGGATGGGATTATGGTTTGGATTAGGGTTCTTGTTAGGGGTTAGGGGTTATGGTTTGGGTTATGGTTATGGTTGGGGTTATGGTTTAGGTTAGGGTTATATTTAGGCGTTGGGGTTATGGTTTGGGTTAGGGTTATTGTAAGGGATTAGGGGTTATGGTTTGGGTTATGGTTATGATTGGGGTTATGGTTTGGGTTAGGGTTATTGTTAGGGGTTGGGGTTATGGTTTGGTTGAGGGTTATTGTTAGGGGTTATGTTTTGGGTTATGGTTATGGTTTGGGTTATGGTTATGGTTGGGGTTATGGTTTAGGTTAGGGTTATTGTTAGGGGTTGGGGTTATGGTTTGGGTTAGGGTTATTGTTAGGGGTTAGGGGTTATGGTTTGGGTTATGGTTATGGTTATGGTTATGGTTATGGTTTGGGTTAGGGTTATTGTTAGGGGTTGGGGTTATGGTTTGGGTTATGGTTATTGTTAGGGGTTGGGGTTAGGGTTTGGGTTATGGTTGGGGTTATGGTTGGTGTTATGGCTATGGTTGGGAATCTGGTTTTGGTTGGGGTTATGTTATGGTTGGGAATCTGGTTATGGTTGGGGTTATAGTTTGGGTTAGGGTTATGGTTTGGGTTAGGGTTATTGTTTGGGTTATTGTTTGGGTTCGGGTTATGGTTTGGGTTAGTGTTATGGTTTGGGTTATGGTTTGGGTTATGGTTTGGGTTATGGTTTGGGTTATGGTTTGGGTTATGGTTTGGGTTATGGTTTGGGTTATGGTTTGGGTTATGGTTTGGGTTATGGTTTGGGTTATGGTTTGGGTTATGGTTTGGGTTAGTGTTATGGTTTGGGTTATGGTTTGGGTTATGGTTTGGGTTATGGTTTGGGTTATGGTTTGGGTTATGGTTTGGGTTATGGTTTGGGTTATGGTTTGGGTTATGGTTTGGGTTATGGTTTGGGTTATGGTTTGGGTTATGGTTTGGGTTATGGTTTGGGTTATGGTTTGGGTTATGGTTTGGGTTATGGTTTGGGTTATGGTTTGGGTTATGGTTTGGGTTATGGTTTGGGTTATGGTTTGGGTTATGGTTTGGGTTATGGTTTGGGTTATGGTTTGGGTTAGGGTTATTGTTAGGGGTTATGGCTCTCTCTCTCTCTCTCTCCCCGACTGCCGCCGCTCTCTCTCTCTCTCTCTCTCTCTCCCCCCCCCCCCCTACCGCCGCCGCTCTCCCTCCCTCCTCTTCTTCTCCTCTCTCTCTCTCTCCTCCTCTCCTTCATCTCTCTCTCTCTTTCTCTTTCTTGTCGAGCTACCACTATATATTGTCATTTTAAATGATAATATATATTGCTGTGCCTTGTATTTTTTTCAAAGTAAAAAGTACTGCAGCAACACGTTCTCAATCCATACCACTTTACAGGTTCTTCTGGGCGCCAACGCAAGTTGTCTCAAGATGTCATCTTATGTAAGTTTCTTCTAATTGATTTGACTTTTATTTGACTATAACCTTAACCCTGAAACTAGTTTATTTGTAGGCAAGATTAATGACATAACCCGCAATTGGTCTTGAAAACCAAAATGCCTCCCATACGCTTTGATTTAAAAAATATTTCCCATTAATATGGTCTCTTTCTGCCATCTTGTGGCTGTTTTGAAAAAGTTCACCATACAATTATTTTCCCGACCAAAAACTCAGCCACACCCTCTTTGATTTGAAAATGACTTCCCAGTAATATGATCTCTTGCTGCCGTCTTGTGGCCGTTTGGAAAAAGTGCACCCTGCAATTATTTTTTTCCGACCCCAAAACCCTGCAATATTGTCCAGTAATGTGGCGCCCCAAAAGAGGTGACCACCCCCCACCACACACACACAGTCGGTCATTAAAAGGCTTTCGGTTTATATGTGATAGATGGCACTTTTTTTCCCCCCATTTTGTCATCCAGAGTGGGACGAGTTGTCGTCAGACGAAGAATTTAAAGACCGGGACGATTCCCGGTAGGCGTGCCGGGAGGCCGTCTATCCGTCTGTTTTCCAGGGAAGTTGGAACCGTCATCTCCCCCCTCCCCACAGGTCATTTGCCACTTTGACCAACAAGGTGAACCGAGCCCTGCCTGTCTTCAACAAGGTATTCACCTGGCGCGCCGAGGTCCTCTGGCAGCACGTGGTGAAGCTCCGCGCCCTGGCCGGCCACCTGGCCACCTTCCACCAGAAGGCCAAAGTAGCCGGCGTGACGGCCATCGCCGGCCTGGCCCTGACGCCCTTCACCTTTGGGGCCTCGCTCATCGCCACGGCCGGAGGGATCAGATCAGCTTCCGCCAGCATCTCGGACAACGTCAATGTCTTCTCCTCACCCCGACCGCTGCCCCCCCCCTCTCCCTCCTCTCCCCCCCCCCTCTCCCTCCTCTTCCCCCCATCTCCCCCCTCTTCTCCCCCTCTCCCTCCTCTTCCCCCCCCCTCTCCCTCCTCTTCCCCCCCCCCCCTCTCCCTCCTCTTCCCCCCCTCTCCCTCCTCTTCCCCCCCTCTCCCTCCTCTTCCCCCTCTCCCTCCTCTTCCCTCCCTCTCCCTCCTCTTCCCCCCTCTCCCTCCTCTTCCCCCCCTCTCCCTCCTCTTCCCCCCCTCTCCCTCCTCTTCCCCTCCCTCTTCCCCTCCCTCTTCCCCTCCCTCTTCTTCCTCTTCTTCTTCTTCTTCTTCTTGTTCCTCTTCTTCTTGTTCCTCTTCTTCTTGTTCCTCTTCCTCTTGTTCTTCTTCCGCTTGTTCTTCTTCCTCTTGTTCTTCTTCCTCTTGTTCTTCTTCCTCTTGTTCTTCTTCCTCTTGTTCTTCTTCCTCTTGTTCTTCTTCCTCTTGTTCTTCTTCCTCTTGTTCTTCTTCCTCTTCTTCTTGTTCTTCTTCTTCTTCTTCTTCTTCTTCTTCTTCTTCTTCTTCTTCTTCCTCTTCTTCTTCTTCTTCTTCTTCTTCTTCTTCTTCTTCTTCTTCCACTTCTTCTTCCTCTTCCTCTTCTTCTTCTTCTTCTTCTTCTTCTTCCTCTTCCTCTTCTTTCTCTCTCTTTTTTTCTCTTTCTCTCGCACTCGTTCTCGCGCTCGTTCTCGCGCTCGTTCTCGCTCTCAACCATAACTCTCGCGCCCGCCCGTTCGCTCTCGCACCCGCCCGTTCGCTCTCGCGCCCGCCCGTTCGCTCTCGCACCCGCCCGTTCGCTCTCGCGGCCGCCCGTTCGCACTCGCGTCCGCTCGCTCTCGCGCGGGCCCGTTCGCGCTCGCTCGCGCCCGCTCGCTCTCGTTCGCGCTCGTTTGCTCTCGCGCTCTCTCTCTCTCTCTCTCGTTTGCTCTCGCGCTCTCTCTCTCTCGTTTGCTCCCGCGCTCTCTCTCTCTCTTGTTTGCTCCCGCGCTCTCTCTCTCTCTCTCGTTTGCTCTCTTGCTCTCTTTCTCTCTTGCTCTCTTGCTCTCTCTCGCTCTCTCTCGCTCTCTCTCGCTCTCTCTCGCTCTCTCTCTCGCTCTCTCTCGCTCTCTCTCGCTCTCTCTCACTCTCTTTCGCTCTCTCTCGCTCTCTCTCGCTCTCTCTTGCTCTTTCTCACTCTCTCTCGCTCTCTCTCTCTCGCTCTCTCTCGCTCTCCCTCAGCCGCCGCCTCTTTCCGTCCCGTCTCACTTACGCCCTTCCTTCCTTTCTTCTTCACAGGATACGGACAGTTTGATGGGGTGGTGGAATACAGTGAAACGTGAGTAATTGAAACTTAAATGTACACGATGTTATTTTTTTCCATTTTGGAGCCAGCCAAGGCAAGATTAGAGTCGGTAATTGGCAGATGTTCAGTCCATTTTTAACCGAGAGGGCCGGCCTGCCGGTCTTGTCTGGGACGTTTACCAGAAAGTCGGTCATTAAAAGGCTTTCGGTTTATATGTGATATATAGCACTTTTTTCCCCATTTTGTCATCCAGAGTGGGACGAGTTGTTGTCAGACGAAAAATCTAAAGACCAGGACGATTCCCGGTAGGCGTGCCAGGAGGCCGTCTATCCGTCTGTTTTCCAGGAAAGTTGGAACCGACATCTCCCCCCCTCCCCCCTCCCCACAGGTCCTTTGCCACTTTGGCCAACAAGGTGAACCGAGGCCTGCCTGTCTTCAACAAGGTATTCACCGGGCGTGCCGAGGTCCTCTGGCAGCACGTGGTTATGGTTGTTTGGGTTATGGTTTGGGTTATGGTTTGGGTTAGGGTTATTGTTAGGGGTTGGGGGTTATGGTTTGGGTTATGGTTATGGTTGGGGTTATGGCTATGGATGGGATTATGGTTTGGGTTAGGGTTCTTGTTAGGGGTTATGGTTTAGGTTAGGGTTATTGTTAGGGGTTGGGGTTATGGTTTGGGTTAGGGTTATTGTTAGGGATTAGGGGTTATGGTTTGGGTTATGGTTATGATTGGGGTTATGGTTTGGGTTAGGGTTATTGTTAGGGGTTGGGGTTATGGTTTGGTTGAGGGTTATTGTTAGGGGTTAGGGGTTATGTTTTGGGTTATGGTTATGGTTTGGGTTATGGTTATGGTTGGGGTTATGGTTAAGGTTAGGGTTATTGTTAGGGGTTAGGGGTTATGGTTTGGGTTATGGTTATTGTTAGGGGTTGGGATTATGGTTTGGGTTAGGGTTATTGTTAGGGGTTATGGTTTGGGTTAGGGATATTGTTAGGGGTTAGGGTTTGGGTTATGGTTGGTGTTATGGTTGGGGTTATCAGTTAGGGTTATGGTTATGGTTGGGGATATGGTTGGAGTTATGGCTATGGTTGGGAATATGGTTTTGGTTGGGGTTATGGTTATGGTTGGGAATCTGGTTATGGTTTGGGTTAGGGTTATGGTTTGTGTTTGGGTTATGGTTTGGATTAGGGTTATTGTTTGGGTTATGGTTTGGGTTCGGGTTAGGGTTATGGTTAGGGTTTGGGTTATGGTTTGGGTTATGGTTTGGGTTATGGTTTGGGTTATGGTTTGGGTTATGGTTTGGGTTATGGTTTGGGTTATGGTTTGGGTTATGGTTTGGGTTATGGTTTGGGTTATGGTTTGGGTTATGGTTTGGGTTATGGTTTGGGTTATGGTTTGGGTTATGGTTTGGGTTATGGTTTGGGTTATGGTTTGGGTTATGGTTTGGGTTATGGTTTGGGTTATGGTTTGGGTTATGGTTTGGGTTATGGTTTGGGTTATGGTTTGGGTTATGGTTTGGGTTATGGTTTGGGTTATGGTTTGGGTTATGGTTTGGGTTATGGTTTGGGTTATGGTTTGGGTTATGGTTTGGGTTATGGTTTGGGTTATGGTTTGGGTTATGGTTTGGGTTATGGTTTGGGTTATGGTTTGGGTTATGGTTTGGGTTATGGTTTGGGTTATGGTTTGGGTTATGGTTTGGGTTATGGTTTGGGTTATGGTTTGGGTTAGGGTTATTGTTAGGGGTTATGGCTCTCTCTCTCTCTCTCCCCCCGACTGCCGCCGCTCTCTCTCTCTCTCTCTCTCCCCCCCCCCCCCCCCTACCGCCGCCGCTCTCCCTCCCTCCTCTTCTTCTCCTCTCTCTCTCTCTCCCTCCTCGCCTTCTCCTCTCTCTCTCTTTCTCTTTCTTGTCGAGCTACCACTATATATTGTCATTTTAAATGATAATATATATTGTTGTGCCTTGTATTTTTTTCAAAGTAAAAAGTACTGCAGCAACACGTTCTCAATCCATACCACTTTACAGGTTCTTCTGGGCGCCAACGCAAGTTGTCTCAAGATGTCGTCTTATGTAAGTTTCTTCTAATTGATTTGACTTTTAATTGACTATAACCCTAACCCTGAAACTAGTTTATTTGTAGGCAAGATTAATGACATAACCCGCAATTGGTCTTGAAAACCAAAATGCCTCCCATACGCTTTGATTTAAAAAATATTTCCCATTAATATGGTCTCTTTCTGCCATCTTGTGGCTGTTTTGAAAAAGTTCACCATACAATTATTTTCCCGACCAAAAACTCAGCCACACCCTCTTTGATTTGAAAATGACTTCCCAGTAATATGATCTCTTGCTGCCATCTTGTGGCCGTTTGGAAAAAGTGCACCCTGCAATTATTTTTTTCCGACCCCAAAACCCTGCAATATTGTCCAGTAATGTGGCGCCCCAAAAGAGGTGACCCCCCACCCCCCACCACACACACACAGTCGGTCATTAAAAGGCTTTCGGTTTATATGTGATAGATGGCACTTTTTTTCCCCCCATTTTGTCATCCAGAGTGGGACGAGTTGTCGTCAGACGAAGAATTTAAAGACCGGGACGATTCCCGGTAGGCGTGCCGGGAGGCCGTCTATCCGTCTGTTTTCCAGGGAAGTTGGAACCGTCATCTCCCCCCCTCCCCACAGGTCATTTGCCACTTTGACCAACAAGGTGAACCGAGCCCTGCCTGTCTTCAACAAGGTATTCACCTGGCGCGCCGAGGTCCTCTGGCAGCACGTGGTGAAGCTCCGCGCCCTGGCCGGCCACCTGGCCACCTTCCACCAGAAGGCCAAAGTAGCCGGCGTGACGGCCATCGCCGGCCTGGCCCTGACGCCCTTCACCTTTGGGGCCTCGCTCATCGCCACGGCCGGAGGGATCAGATCAGCTTCCGCCAGCATCTCGGACAACGTCAATGTCTTCTCCTCACCCCGACCGCTGCCCCCCCCCCTCTCCCTCCTCTCCCCCCCCCCTCTCCCTCCTCTTCCCCCCATCTCCCCCCTCTTCTCCCCCTCTCCCTCCTCTTCCCCCCCCCCCTCTCCCTCCTCTTCCCCCCCCCCCCTCTCCCTCCTCTTCCCCCCCTCTCCCTCCTCTTCCCCCCCTCTCCCTCCTCTTCCCCCTCTCCCTCCTCTTCCCTCCCTCTCCCTCCTCTTCCCCCCTCTCCCTCCTCTTCCCCCCCTCTCCCTCCTCTTCCCCCCCTCTCCCTCCTCTTCCCCTCCCTCTTCCCCTCCCTCTTCCCCTCCCTCTTCTTCCTCTTCTTCTTCTTCTTCTTCTTGTTCCTCTTCTTCTTGTTCCTCTTCTTCTTGTTCCTCTTCCTCTTGTTCTTCTTCCGCTTGTTCTTCTTCCTCTTGTTCTTCTTCCTCTTGTTCTTCTTCCTCTTGTTCTTCTTCCTCTTGTTCTTCTTCCTCTTGTTCTTCTTCCTCTTGTTCTTCTTCCTCTTGTTCTTCTTCCTCTTCTTCTTGTTCTTCTTCTTCTTCTTCTTCTTCTTCTTCTTCTTCTTCTTCTTCTTCTTCTTCTTCTTCTTCTTCTTCTTCTTCCTCTTCTTCTTCTTCTTCTTCTTCTTCTTCCACTTCTTCTTCCTCTTCCTCTTCTTCTTCTTCTTCTTCTTCTTCTTCTTCTTCTTCTTCTTCTTCTTCTTCTTCTTCTTCTTCTTCTTCTTCTTCTTCCTCTTCCTCTTCTTTCTCTCTCTTTTTTTCTCTTTCTCTCGCACTCGTTCTCGCGCTCGTTCTCGCGCTCGTTCTCGCTCTCAACCATAACTCTCGCGCCCGCCCGTTCGCTCTCGCACCCGCCCGTTCGCTCTCGCGCCCGCCCGTTCGCTCTCGCACCCGCCCGTTCGCTCTCGCGGCCGCCCGTTCGCACTCGCGTCCGCTCGCTCTCGCGTGGGCCCGTTCGCGCTCGCTCGCGCCCGCTCGCTCTCGTTCGCGCTCGTTTGCTCTCGCGCTCTCTCTCTCTCTCTCTCGTTTGCTCTCGCGTTCTCTCTCTCTCGTTTGCTCCCGCGCTCTCTCTCTCTCTTGTTTGCTCCCGCGCTCTCTCTCTCTCTCTCTCGTTTGCTCTCTTGCTCTCTTTCTCTCTTGCTCTCTTGCTCTCTCTCGCTCTCTCTCGCTCTCTCTCGCTCTCTCTCGCTCTCTCTCTCGCTCTCTCTCGCTCTCTCCTCGCTCTCTCTCGCTCTCTTTCGCTCTCTCTCGCTCTCTCTCGCTCTCTCTTGCTCTTTCTCACTCTCTCTCGCTCTCTCTCTCTCGCTCTCTCTCGCTCTCCCTCAGCCGCCGCCTCTTTCCGTCCCGTCTCACTTACGCCCTTCCTTCCTTTCTTCTTCACAGGATACGGACAGTTTGATGGGGTGGTGGAATACAGTGAAACGTGAGTAATTGAAACTTAAATGTACACGATGTTATTTTTTTCCATTTTGGAGCCAGCCAAGGCAAGATTAGAGTCGGTAATTGGCAGATGTTCAGTCCATTTTTAACCGAGAGGGCCGGCCTGCCGGTCTTGTCTGGGACGTTTACCAGAAAGTCGGTCATTAAAAGGCTTTCGGTTTATATGTGATATATAGCACTTTTTTCCCCATTTTGTCATCCAGAGTGGGACGAGTTGTTGTCAGACGAAAAATCTAAAGACCAGGACGATTCCCGGTAGGCGTGCCAGGAGGCCGTCTATCCGTCTGTTTTCCAGGAAAGTTGGAACCGACATCTCCCCCCCTCCCCCCTCCCCACAGGTCCTTTGCCACTTTGGCCAACAAGGTGAACCGAGGCCTGCCTGTCTTCAACAAGGTATTCACCGGGCGTGCCGAGGTCCTCTGGCAGCACGTGGTTATGGTTGTTTGGGTTATGGTTTGGGTTAGGGTTATTGTTAGGGGTTGGGGGTTATGGTTTGGGTTATGGTTATGGTTGGGGTTATGGCTATGGATGGGATTATGGTTTGGGTTAGGGTTCTTGTTAGGGGTTATGGTTTAGGTTAGGGTTATTGTTAGGGGTTGGGGTTATGGTTTGGGTTAGGGTTATTGTTAGGGATTAGGGGTTATGGTTTGGGTTATGGTTATGATTGGGGTTATGGTTTGGGTTAGGGTTATTGTTAGGGGTTGGGGTTATGGTTTGGTTGAGGGTTATTGTTAGGGGTTAGGGGTTATGTTTTGGGTTATGGTTATGGTTTGGGTTATGGTTATGGTTTGGGTTAAGGTTAGGGTTATTGTTAGGGGTTAGGGGTTATGGTTTGGGTTATGGTTATTGTTAGGGGTTGGGATTATGGTTTGGGTTAGGGTTATTGTTAGGGGTTATGGTTTGGGTTAGGGATATTGTTAGGGGTTAGGGTTTGGGTTATGGTTGGTGTTATGGTTGGGGTTATCAGTTAGGGTTATGGTTATGGTTGGGGATATGGTTGGAGTTATGGCTATGGTTGGGAATATGGTTTTGGTTGGGGTTATGGTTATGGTTGGGAATCTGGTTATGGTTTGGGTTAGGGTTATGGTTTGTGTTTGGGTTATGGTTTGGATTAGGGTTATTGTTTGGGTTATGGTTTGGGTTCGGGTTAGGGTTATGGTTAGGGTTTGGGTTATGGTTTGGGTTATGGTTTGGGTTATGGTTTGGGTTATGGTTTGGGTTATGGTTTGGGTTATGGTTTGGGTTATGGTTTGGGTTATGGTTTGGGTTATGGTTTGGGTTATGGTTTGGGTTATGGTTTGGGTTATGGTTTGGGTTATGGTTTGGGTTATGGTTTGGGTTATGGTTTGGGTTATGGTTTGGGTTATGGTTTGGGTTATGGTTTGGGTTATGGTTTGGGTTATGGTTTGGGTTATGGTTTGGGTTATGGTTTGGGTTATGGTTTGGGTTATGGTTATGGTTTGGGTTATGGTTTGGGTTATGGTTTGGGTTATGGTTTGGGTTATGGTTATGGTTTGGGTTATGGTTTGGGTTATGGTTTGGGTTATGGTTTGGGTTATGGTTTGGGTTATGGTTTGGGTTATGGTTTGGGTTATGGTTTGGGTTATGGTTTGGGTTATGGTTTGGGTTATGGTTTGGGTTATGGTTTGGGTTATGGTTTGGGTTAGGGTTATTGTTAGGGGTTATGGCTCTCTCTCTCTCTCTCCCCCCGACTGCCGCCGCTCTCTCTCTCTCTCTCTCTCTCTCTCTCTCTCTCTCTCTCTCTCTCTCTCCCCCCCCCCCCCCCCTACCGCCGCCGCTCTCCCTCCCTCCTCTTCTTCTCCTCTCTCTCTCTCTCCCTCCTCGCCTTCTCCTCTCTCTCTCTTTCTCTTTCTTGTCGAGCTACCACTATATATTGTCATTTTAAATGATAATATATATTGTTGTGCCTTGTATTTTTTTCAAAGTAAAAAGTACTGCAGCAACACGTTCTCAATCCATACCACTTTACAGGTTCTTCTGGGCGCCAACGCAAGTTGTCTCAAGATGTCGTCTTATGTAAGTTTCTTCTAATTGATTTGACTTTTAATTGACTATAACCCTAACCCTGAAACTAGTTTATTTGTAGGCAAGATTAATGACATAACCCGCAATTGGTCTTGAAAACCAAAATGCCTCCCATACGCTTTGATTTAAAAAATATTTCCCATTAATATGGTCTCTTTCTGCCATCTTGTGGCTGTTTTGAAAAAGTTCACCATACAATTATTTTCCCGACCAAAAACTCAGCCACACCCTCTTTGATTTGAAAATGACTTCCCAGTAATATGATCTCTTGCTGCCATCTTGTGGCCGTTTGGAAAAAGTGCACCCTGCAATTATTTTTTTCCGACCCCAAAACCCTGCAATATTGTCCAGTAATGTGGCGCCCCAAAAGAGGTGACCCCCCACCCCCCACCACACACACACAGTCGGTCATTAAAAGGCTTTCGGTTTATATGTGATAGATGGCACTTTTTCCCCCCCATTTTGTCATCCAGAGTGGGACGAGTTGTCGTCAGACGAAGAATTTAAAGACCGGGACGATTCCCGGTAGGCGTGCCGGGAGGCCGTCTATCCGTCTGTTTTCCAGGGAAGTTGGAACCGTCATCTCCCCCCTCCCCACAGGTCATTTGCCACTTTGACCAACAAGGTGAACCGAGCCCTGCCTGTCTTCAACAAGGTATTCACCTGGCGCGCCGAGGTCCTCTGGCAGCACGTGGTGAAGCTCCGCGCCCTGGCCGGCCACCTGGCCACCTTCCACAAGAAGGCCAAAGTAGCCGGCGTGACGGCCATCGCCGGCCTGGCCCTGACGCCCTTCACCTTTGGGGCCTCGCTCATCGCCACGGCCGGAGGGATCAGATCAGCTTCCGCCAGCATCTCGGACAACGTCAATGTCTTCTCCTCACCCCGACCGCTGCCCCCCCCTCTCCCTCCTCTCCCCCCCCCCCTCTCCCTCCTCTTCCCCCCATCTCCCCCCTCTTCTCCCCCTCTCCCTCCTCTTCCCCCCCCCCTCTCCCTCCTCTTCCCCCCCTCTCCCTCCTCTTCCCCCCCTCTCCCTCCTCTTCCCCCCCTCTCCCTCCTCTTCCCCCTCTCCCTCCTCTTCCCTCCCTCTCCCTCCTCTTCCCCCCTCTCCCTCCTCTTCCCCCCCTCTCCCTCCTCTTCCCCCCCTCTCCCTCCTCTTCCCCTCCCTCTTCCCCTCCCTCTTCCCCTCCCTCTTCTTCCTCTTCTTCTTCTTCTTCTTCTTGTTCCTCTTCTTCTTGTTCCTCTTCTTCTTGTTCCTCTTCCTCTTGTTCTTCTTCCGCTTGTTCTTCTTCCTCTTGTTCTTCTTCCTCTTGTTCTTCTTCCTCTTGTTCTTCTTCCTCTTGTTCTTCTTCCTCTTGTTCTTCTTCCTCTTGTTCTTCTTCCTCTTCTTCTTGTTCTTCTTCTTCTTCTTCTTCTTCTTCCTCTTCTTCTTCTTCTTCTTCTTCTTCTTCCACTTCTTCTTCCTCTTCCTCTTCTTCTTCTTCTTCTTCTTCTTCTTCTTCTTCTTCTTCTTCTTCTTCTTCTTCCTCTTCCTCTTCTTTCTCTCTCTTTTTTTCTCTTTCTCTCGCACTCGTTCTCGCGCTCGTTCTCGCGCTCGTTCTCGCTCTCAACCATAACTCTCGCGCCCGCCCGTTCGCTCTCGCACCCGCCCGTTCGCTCTCGCGCCCGCCCGTTCGCTCTCGCACCCGCCCGTTCGCACTCGCGTCCGCTCGCTCTCGCGCGGGCCCGTTCGCGCTCGCTCGCGCCCGCTCGCTCTCGTTCGCGCTCGTTTGCTCTCGCGCTCTCTCTCTCTCTCTCTCGTTTGCTCTCGCGCTCTCTCTCTCTCGTTTGCTCCCGCGCTCTCTCTCTCTCTTGTTTGCTCCCGCGCTCTCTCTCTCTCTCTCGTTTGCTCTCTTGCTCTCTTTCTCTCTTGCTCTCTTGCTCTCTCTCGCTCTCTCTCGCTCTCTCTCGCTCTCTCTCGCTCTCTCTCTCGCTCTCTCTCGCTCTCTCTCGCTCTCTCTCACTCTCTTTCGCTCTCTCTCGCTCTCTCTCGCTCTCTCTTGCTCTTTCTCACTCTCTCTCGCTCTCTCTCTCTCGCTCTCTCTCGCTCTCCCTCAGCCGCCGCCTCTTTCCGTCCCGTCTCACTTACGCCCTTCCTTCCTTTCTTCTTCACAGGATACGGACAGTTTGATGGGGTGGTGGAATACAGTGAAACGTGAGTAATTGAAACTTAAATGTACACGATGTTATTTTTTTCCATTTTGGAGCCAGCCAAGGCAAGATTAGAGTCGGTAATTGGCAGATGTTCAGTCCATTTTTAACCGAGAGGGCCGGCCTGCCGGTCTTGTCTGGGACGTTTACCAGAAAGTCGGTCATTAAAAGGCTTTCGGTTTATATGTGATATATAGCACTTTTTTCCCCATTTTGTCATCCAGAGTGGGACGAGTTGTTGTCAGACGAAAAATCTAAAGACCAGGACGATTCCCGGTAGGCGTGCCAGGAGGCCGTCTATCCGTCTGTTTTCCAGGAAAGTTGGAACCGACATCTCCCCCCCTCCCCCCTCCCCACAGGTCCTTTGCCACTTTGGCCAACAAGGTGAACCGAGGCCTGCCTGTCTTCAACAAGGTATTCACCGGGCGTGCCGAGGTCCTCTGGCAGCACGTGGTTATGGTTGTTTGGGTTATGGTTTGGGTTAGGGTTATTGTTAGGGGTTGGGGGTTATGGTTTGGGTTATGGTTATGGTTGGGGTTATGGCTATGGATGGGATTATGGTTTGGGTTAGGGTTCTTGTTAGGGGTTATGGTTTAGGTTAGGGTTATTGTTAGGGGTTGGGGTTATGGTTTGGGTTAGGGTTATTGTTAGGGATTAGGGGTTATGGTTTGGGTTATGGTTATGATTGGGGTTATGGTTTGGGTTAGGGTTATTGTTAGGGGTTGGGGTTATGGTTTGGTTGAGGGTTATTGTTAGGGGTTAGGGGTTATGTTTTGGGTTATGGTTATGGTTTGGGTTATGGTTATGGTTTGGGTTAAGGTTAGGGTTATTGTTAGGGGTTAGGGGTTATGGTTTGGGTTATGGTTATTGTTAGGGGTTGGGATTATGGTTTGGGTTAGGGTTATTGTTAGGGGTTATGGTTTGGGTTAGGGATATTGTTAGGGGTTAGGGTTTGGGTTATGGTTGGTGTTATGGTTGGGGTTATCAGTTAGGGTTATGGTTATGGTTGGGGATATGGTTGGAGTTATGGCTATGGTTGGGAATATGGTTTTGGTTGGGGTTATGGTTATGGTTGGGAATCTGGTTATGGTTTGGGTTAGGGTTATGGTTTGTGTTTGGGTTATGGTTTGGATTAGGGTTATTGTTTGGGTTATGGTTTGGGTTCGGGTTAGGGTTATGGTTAGGGTTTGGGTTATGGTTTGGGTTATGGTTTGGGTTATGGTTTGGGTTATGGTTTGGGTTATGGTTTGGGTTATGGTTTGGGTTATGGTTTGGGTTATGGTTTGGGTTATGGTTTGGGTTATGGTTTGGGTTATGGTTTGGGTTATGGTTTGGGTTATGGTTTGGGTTATGGTTTGGGTTATGGTTTGGGTTATGGTTTGGGTTATGGTTTGGGTTATGGTTTGGGTTATGGTTTGGGTTATGGTTTGGGTTATGGTTTGGGTTATGGTTATGGTTTGGGTTATGGTTTGGGTTATGGTTTGGGTTATGGTTATGGTTTGGGTTATGGTTTGGGTTATGGTTTGGGTTATGGTTTGGGTTATGGTTTGGGTTATGGTTTGGGTTATGGTTTGGGTTATGGTTTGGGTTATGGTTTGGGTTATGGTTTGGGTTATGGTTTGGGTTATGGTTTGGGTTATGGTTTGGGTTAGGGTTATTGTTAGGGGTTATGGCTCTCTCTCTCTCTCTCCCCCCGACTGCCGCCGCTCTCTCTCTCTCTCTCTCTCTCTCTCTCTCTCTCTCTCTCTCTCTCTCTCCCCCCCCCCCCCCCTACCGCCGCCGCTCTCCCTCCCTCCTCTTCTTCTCCTCTCTCTCTCTCTCCCTCCTCGCCTTCTCCTCTCTCTCTCTTTCTCTTTCTTGTCGAGCTACCACTATATATTGTCATTTTAAATGATAATATATATTGTTGTGCCTTGTATTTTTTTCAAAGTAAAAAGTACTGCAGCAACACGTTCTCAATCCATACCACTTTACAGGTTCTTCTGGGCGCCAACGCAAGTTGTCTCAAGATGTCGTCTTATGTAAGTTTCTTCTAATTGATTTGACTTTTAATTGACTATAACCCTAACCCTGAAACTAGTTTATTTGTAGGCAAGATTAATGACATAACCCGCAATTGGTCTTGAAAACCAAAATGCCTCCCATACGCTTTGATTTAAAAAATATTTCCCATTAATATGGTCTCTTTCTGCCATCTTGTGGCTGTTTTGAAAAAGTTCACCATACAATTATTTTCCCGACCAAAACTCAGCCACACCCTCTTTGATTTGAAAATGACTTCCCAGTAATATGATCTCTTGCTGCCATCTTGTGGCCGTTTGGAAAAAGTGCACCCTGCAATTATTTTTTTTCCGACCCCAAAACCCTGCAATATTGTCCAGTAATGTGGCGCCCCAAAAGAGGTGACCCCCCACCCCCCACCACACACACACAGTCGGTCATTAAAAGGCTTTCGGTTTATATGTGATAGATGGCACTTTTTCCCCCCCATTTTGTCATCCAGAGTGGGACGAGTTGTCGTCAGACGAAGAATTTAAAGACCGGGACGATTCCCGGTAGGCGTGCCGGGAGGCCGTCTATCCGTCTGTTTTCCAGGGAAGTTGGAACCGTCATCTCCCCCCTCCCCACAGGTCATTTGCCACTTTGACCAACAAGGTGAACCGAGCCCTGCCTGTCTTCAACAAGGTATTCACCTGGCGCGCCGAGGTCCTCTGGCAGCACGTGGTGAAGCTCCGCGCCCTGGCCGGCCACCTGGCCACCTTCCACAAGAAGGCCAAAGTAGCCGGCGTGACGGCCATCGCCGGCCTGGCCCTGACGCCCTTCACCTTTGGGGCCTCGCTCATCGCCACGGCCGGAGGGATCAGATCAGCTTCCGCCAGCATCTCGGACAACGTCAATGTCTTCTCCTCACCCCGACCGCTGCCCCCCCCTCTCCCTCCTCTCCCCCCCCCCTCTCCCTCCTCTTCCCCCCCTCTCCCTCCTCTTCCCCCCCTCTCCCTCCTCTTCCCCCCCTCTCCCTCCTCTTCCCCCCTCTCCCTCCTCTTCCCTCCCTCTCCCTCCTCTTCCCCCCTCTCCCTCCTCTTCCCCCCCTCTCCCTCCTCTTCCCCCCCTCTCCCTCCTCTTCCCCTCCCTCTTCCCCTCCCTCTTCCCCTCCCTCTTCTTCCTCTTCTTCTTCTTCTTCTTCTTGTTCCTCTTCTTCTTGTTCCTCTTCTTCTTGTTCCTCTTCCTCTTGTTCTTCTTCCGCTTGTTCTTCTTCCTCTTGTTCTTCTTCCTCTTGTTCTTCTTCCTCTTGTTCTTCTTCCTCTTGTTCTTCTTCCTCTTGTTCTTCTTCCTCTTGTTCTTCTTCCTCTTCTTCTTGTTCTTCTTCTTCTTCTTCTTCTTCTTCCTCTTCTTCTTCTTCTTCTTCTTCTTCTTCCACTTCTTCTTCCTCTTCCTCTTCTTCTTCTTCTTCTTCTTCTTCTTCTTCTTCTTCTTCTTCTTCTTCTTCTTCTTCCTCTTCCTCTTCTTTCTCTCTCTTTTTTTCTCTTTCTCTCGCACTCGTTCTCGCGCTCGTTCTCGCGCTCGTTCTCGCTCTCAACCATAACTCTCGCGCCCGCCCGTTCGCTCTCGCACCCGCCCGTTCGCTCTCGCGCCCGCCCGTTCGCTCTCGCACCCGCCCGTTCGCACTCGCGTCCGCTCGCTCTCGCGCGGGCCCGTTCGCGCTCGCTCGCGCCCGCTCGCTCTCGTTCGCGCTCGTTTGCTCTCGCGCTCTCTCTCTCTCTCTCGTTTGCTCTCGCGCTCTCTCTCTCTCGTTTGCTCCCGCGCTCTCTCTCTCTCTTGTTTGCTCCCGCGCTCTCTCTCTCTCTCTCGTTTGCTCTCTTGCTCTCTTTCTCTCTTGCTCTCTTGCTCTCTCTCGCTCTCTCTCGCTCTCTCTCGCTCTCTCTCGCTCTCTCTCTCGCTCTCTCTCGCTCTCTCTCGCTCTCTCTCACTCTCTTTCGCTCTCTCTCGCTCTCTCTCGCTCTCTCTTGCTCTTTCTCACTCTCTCTCGCTCTCTCTCTCTCGCTCTCTCTCGCTCTCCCTCAGCCGCCGCCTCTTTCCGTCCCGTCTCACTTACGCCCTTCCTTCCTTTCTTCTTCACAGGATACGGACAGTTTGATGGGGTGGTGGAATACAGTGAAACGTGAGTAATTGAAACTTAAATGTACACGATGTTATTTTTTTCCATTTTGGAGCCAGCCAAGGCAAGATTAGAGTCGGTAATTGGCAGATGTTCAGTCCATTTTTAACCGAGAGGGCCGGCCTGCCGGTCTTGTCTGGGACGTTTACCAGAAAGTCGGTCATTAAAAGGCTTTCGGTTTATATGTGATATATAGCACTTTTTTCCCCATTTTGTCATCCAGAGTGGGACGAGTTGTTGTCAGACGAAAAATCTAAAGACCAGGACGATTCCCGGTAGGCGTGCCAGGAGGCCGTCTATCCGTCTGTTTTCCAGGAAAGTTGGAACCGACATCTCCCCCCCCTCCCCCCTCCCCACAGGTCCTTTGCCACTTTGGCCAACAAGGTGAACCGAGGCCTGCCTGTCTTCAACAAGGTATTCACCGGGCGTGCCGAGGTCCTCTGGCAGCACGTGGTTATGGTTGTTTGGGTTATGGTTTGGGTTAGGGTTATTGTTAGGGGTTGGGGGTTATGGTTTGGGTTATGGTTATGGTTGGGGTTATGGCTATGGATGGGATTATGGTTTGGGTTAGGGTTCTTGTTAGGGGTTATGGTTTAGGTTAGGGTTATTGTTAGGGGTTGGGGTTATGGTTTGGGTTAGGGTTATTGTTAGGGATTAGGGGTTATGGTTTGGGTTATGGTTATGATTGGGGTTATGGTTTGGGTTAGGGTTATTGTTAGGGGTTGGGGTTATGGTTTGGTTGAGGGTTATTGTTAGGGGTTAGGGGTTATGTTTTGGGTTATGGTTATGGTTTGGGTTATGGTTATGGTTGGGGTTATGGTTAAGGTTAGGGTTATTGTTAGGGGTTAGGGGTTATGGTTTGGGTTATGGTTATTGTTAGGGGTTGGGATTATGGTTTGGGTTAGGGTTATTGTTAGGGGTTATGGTTTGGGTTAGGGATATTGTTAGGGGTTAGGGTTTGGGTTATGGTTGGTGTTATGGTTGGGGTTATCAGTTAGGGTTATGGTTATGGTTGGGGATATGGTTGGAGTTATGGCTATGGTTGGGAATATGGTTTTGGTTGGGGTTATGGTTATGGTTGGGAATCTGGTTATGGTTTGGGTTAGGGTTATGGTTTGTGTTTGGGTTATGGTTTGGATTAGGGTTATTGTTTGGGTTATGGTTTGGGTTCGGGTTAGGGTTATGGTTAGGGTTTGGGTTATGGTTTGGGTTATGGTTTGGGTTATGGTTTGGGTTATGGTTTGGGTTATGGTTTGGGTTATGGTTTGGGTTATGGTTTGGGTTATGGTTTGGGTTATGGTTTGGGTTATGGTTTGGGTTATGGTTTGGGTTATGGTTTGGGTTATGGTTTGGGTTATGGTTTGGGTTATGGTTTGGGTTATGGTTTGGGTTATGGTTTGGGTTATGGTTTGGGTTATGGTTTGGGTTATGGTTTGGGTTATGGTTTGGGTTATGGTTTGGGTTATGGTTTGGGTTATGGTTTGGGTTATGGTTTGGGTTATGGTTTGGGTTATGGTTTGGGTTATGGTTTGGGTTATGGTTTGGGTTATGGTTTGGGTTATGGTTTGGGTTATGGTTTGGGTTATGGTTTGGGTTATGGTTTGGGTTATGGTTTGGGTTATGGTTTGGGTTATGGTTTGGGTTATGGTTTGGGTTATGGTTTGGGTTATGGTTTGGGTTAGGGTTATTGTTAGGGGTTATGGCTCTCTCTCTCTCTCTCCCCCCGACTGCCGCCGCTCTCTCTCTCTCTCTCTCTCTCTCTCTCTCTCTCTCCCCCCCCCCCCCCTACCGCCGCCGCTCTCCCTCCCTCCTCTTCTTCTCCTCTCTCTCTCTCTCCCTCCTCGCCTTCTCCTCTCTCTCTCTTTCTCTTTCTTGTCGAGCTACCACTATATATTGTCATTTTAAATGATAATATATATTGTTGTGCCTTGTATTTTTTTCAAAGTAAAAAGTACTGCAGCAACACGTTCTCAATCCATACCACTTTACAGGTTCTTCTGGGCGCCAACGCAAGTTGTCTCAAGATGTCGTCTTATGTAAGTTTCTTCTAATTGATTTGACTTTTAATTGACTATAACCCTAACCCTGAAACTAGTTTATTTGTAGGCAAGATTAATGACATAACCCGCAATTGGTCTTGAAAACCAAAATGCCTCCCATACGCTTTGATTTAAAAAATATTTCCCATTAATATGGTCTCTTTCTGCCATCTTGTGGCTTTGATTTAAAAAATATTTCCCATTAATATGGTCTCTTTCTGCCATCTTGTGGCTGTTTTGAAAAAGTTCACCATACAATTATTTTCCCGACCAAAAACTCAGCCACACCCTCTTTGATTTGAAAATGACTTCCCAGTAATATGATCTCTTGCTGCCATCTTGTGGCCGTTTGGAAAAAGTGCACCCTGCAATTATTTTTTTCCGACCCCAAAACCCTGCAATATTGTCCAGTAATGTGGCGCCCCAAAAGAGGTGACCCCCCACCACACACACACAGTCGGTCATTAAAAGGCTTTCGGTTTATATGTGATAGATGGCACTTTTTTCCCCCCATTTTGTCATCCAGAGTGGGACGAGTTGTCGTCAGACGAAGAATTTAAAGACCGGGACGATTCCCGGTAGGCGTGCCGGGAGGCCGTCTATCCGTCTGTTTTCCAGGGAAGTTGGAACCGTCATCTCCCCCCTCCCCACAGGTCATTTGCCACTTTGACCAACAAGGTGAACCGAGCCCTGCCTGTCTTCAACAAGGTATTCACCTGGCGCGCCGAGGTCCTCTGGCAGCACGTGGTGAAGCTCCGCGCCCTGGCCGGCCACCTGGCCACCTTCCACCAGAAGGCCAAAGTAGCCGGCGTGACGGCCATCGCCGGCCTGGCCCTGACGCCCTTCACCTTTGGGGCCTCGCTCATCGCCACGGCCGGAGGGATCAGATCAGCTTCCGCCAGCATCTCGGACAACGTCAATGTCTTCTCCTCACCCCGACCGCTGCCCCCCCCCCTCTCCCTCCTCTCCCCCCCCCTCTCCCTCCTCTTCCCCCCCCCCCCCCCTCTCCCTCCTCTTCCCCCCATCTCCCCCCTCTTCTCCCCCTCTCCCTCCTCTCCCCCCCCCCCCTCTCCCTCCTCTTCCCCCCCCCCTCTCCCTCCTCTTCCCCCCCCTCTCCCTCCTCTTCCCCCCCTCTCCCTCCTCTTCCCCCTCTCCCTACTCTTCCCTCCCTCTCCCTCCTCTTCCCCCCTCTCCCTCCTCTTCCCCCCCTCTCCCTCCTCTTCCCCCCCTCTCCCTCCTCTTCCCCTCCCTCTTCCCCTCCCTCTTCCCCTCCCTCTTCTTCCTCTTCTTCTTCTTCTTCTTCTTGTTCCTCTTCTTCTTGTTCCTCTTCTTCTTGTTCCTCTTCCTCTTGTTCTTCTTCCGCTTGTTCTTCTTCCTCTTGTTCTTCTTCCTCTTGTTCTTCTTCCTCTTGTTCTTCTTCCTCTTGTTCTTCTTCCTCTTGTTCTTCTTCCTCTTGTTCTTCTTCCTCTTGTTCTTCTTGTTCTTGTTCTTCTTCTTCTTCTTCTTCTTCTTCTTCCTCTTCTTCTTCTTCTTCTTCTTCTTCTTCTTCCACTTCCTCTTCCTCTTCCTCTTCTTCTTCTTCTTCTTCTTCTTCTTCTTCTTCTTCTTCTTCTTCTTCTTCTTCTTCTTCTTCTTCTTCTTCTTCTTCTTCTTCCTCTTCCTCTTCTTTCTCTCTCTTTTTTTCTCTTTCTCTCGCACTCGTTCTCGCGCTCGTTCTCGCGCTCGTTCTCGCTCTCAACCATAACTCTCGCGCCCGCCCGTTCGCTCTCGCACCCGCCCGTTCGCTCTCGCGCCCGCCCGTTCGCTCTCGCACCCGCCCGTTCGCTCTCGCGGCCGCCCGTTCGCACTCGCGTCCGCTCGCTCTCGCGCGGGCCCGTTCGCGCTCGCTCGCGCCCGCTCGCTCTCGTTCGCGCTCGTTTGCTCTCGCGCTCTCTCTCTCTCGTTTGCTCCCGCGCTCTCTCTCTCTCTTGTTTGCTCCCGCGCTCTCTCTCTCTCTCTCGTTTGCTCTCTTGCTCTCTTTCTCTCTTGCTCTCTTGCTCTCTCTCGCTCTCTCTCGCTCTCTCTCGCTCTCTCTCGCTCTCTCTCTCGCTCTCTCTCGCTCTCTCTCGCTCTCTCTCACTCTCTTTCGCTCTCTCTCGCTCTCTCTCGCTCTCTCTTGCTCTTTCTCACTCTCTCTCGCTCTCTCTCTCTCTCGCTCTCTCTCGCTCTCCCTCAGCCGCCGCCTCTTTCCGTCCCGTCTCACTTACGCCCTTCCTTCCTTTCTTCTTCACAGGATACGGACAGTTTGATGGGGTGGTGGAATACAGTGAAACGTGAGTAATTGAAACTTAAATGTACACGATGTTATTTTTTTCCATTTTGGAGCCAGCCAAGGCAAGATTAGAGGCGGTAATTGGCAGATGTTCAGTCCATTTTTAACCGAGAGGGCCGGCCTGCCGGTCTTGTCTGGGACGTTTACCAGAAAGTCGGTCATTAAAAGGCTTTCGGTTTATATGTGATATATAGCACTTTTTTCCCCATTTTGTCATCCAGAGTGGGACGAGTTGTTGTCAGACGAAAAATCTAAAGACCAGGACGATTCCCGGTAGGCGTGCCAGGAGGCCGTCTATCCGTCTGTTTTCCAGGAAAGTTGGAACCGACATCTCCCCCCCTCCCCCCTCCCCACAGGTCCTTTGCCACTTTGGCCAACAAGGTGAACCGAGGCCTGCCTGTCTTCAACAAGGTATTCACCGGGCGTGCCGAGGTCCTCTGGCAGCACGTGGTTATGGTTGTTTGGGTTATGGTTTGGGTTATGGTTTGGGTTAGGGTTATTGTTAGGGGTTGGGGGTTATGGTTTGGGTTATGGTTATGGTTGGGGTTATGGCTATGGATGGGATTATGGTTTGGGTTAGGGTTCTTGTTAGGGGTTATGGTTTAGGTTAGGGTTATTGTTAGGGGTTGGGGTTATGGTTTGGGTTAGGGTTATTGTTAGGGATTAGGGGTTATGGTTTGGGTTATGGTTATGATTGGGGTTATGGTTTGGGTTAGGGTTATTGTTAGGGGTTGGGGTTATGGTTTGGTTGAGGGTTATTGTTAGGGGTTAGGGGTTATGTTTTGGGTTATGGTTATGGTTTGGGTTATGGTTATGGTTGGGGTTATGGTTAAGGTTAGGGTTATTGTTAGGGGTTAGGGGTTATGGTTTGGGTTATGGTTATTGTTAGGGGTTGGGATTATGGTTTGGGTTAGGGTTATTGTTAGGGGTTATGGTTTGGGTTAGGGATATTGTTAGGGGTTAGGGTTTGGGTTATGGTTGGTGTTATGGTTGGGGTTATCAGTTAGGGTTATGGTTATGGTTGGGGATATGGTTGGAGTTATGGCTATGGTTGGGAATATGGTTTTGGTTGGGGTTATGGTTATGGTTGGGAATCTGGTTATGGTTTGGGTTAGGGTTATGGTTTGTGTTTGGGTTATGGTTTGGATTAGGGTTATTGTTTGGGTTATGGTTTGGGTTCGGGTTAGGGTTATGGTTAGGGTTTGGGTTATGGTTTGGGTTATGGTTTGGGTTATGGTTTGGGTTATGGTTTGGGTTATGGTTTGGGTTATGGTTTGGGTTATGGTTTGGGTTATGGTTTGGGTTATGGTTTGGGTTATGGTTTGGGTTATGGTTTGGGTTATGGTTTGGGTTATGGTTTGGGTTATGGTTTGGGTTATGGTTTGGGTTATGGTTTGGGTTATGGTTTGGGTTATGGTTTGGGTTATGGTTTGGGTTATGGTTTGGGTTATGGTTTGGGTTATGGTTTGGGTTATGGTTTGGGTTATGGTTTGGGTTATGGTTTGGGTTATGGTTTGGGTTATGGTTTGGGTTATGGTTTGGGTTATGGTTTGGGTTATGGTTTGGGTTATGGTTTGGGTTATGGTTTGGGTTATGGTTTGGGTTATGGTTTGGGTTATGGTTTGGGTTATGGTTTGGGTTATGGTTTGGGTTATGGTTTGGGTTATGGTTTGGGTTAGGGTTATTGTTAGGGGTTATGGCTCTCTCTCTCTCTCTCCCCCCGACTGCCGCCGCTCTCTCTCTCTCTCTCTCTCTCTCTCTCCCCCCCCCCCTACCGCCGCCGCTCTCCCTCCCTCCTCTTCTTCTCCTCTCTCTCTCTCTCCCTCCTCGCCTTCTCCTCTCTCTCTCTTTCTCTTTCTTGTCGAGCTACCACTATATATTGTCATTTTAAATGATAATATATATTGTTGTGCCTTGTATTTTTTTCAAAGTAAAAAGTACTGCAGCAACACGTTCTCAATCCATACCACTTTACAGGTTCTTCTGGGCGCCAACGCAAGTTGTCTCAAGATGTCGTCTTATGTAAGTTTCTTCTAATTGATTTGACTTTTAATTGACTATAACCCTAACCCTGAAACTAGTTTATTTGTAGGCAAGATTAATGACATAACCCGCAATTGGTCTTGAAAACCAAAATGCCTCCCATACGCTTTGATTTAAAAAATATTTCCCATTAATATGGTCTCTTTCTGCCATCTTGTGGCTGTTTTGAAAAAGTTCACCATACAATTATTTTCCCGACCAAAAACTCAGCCACACCCTCTTTGATTTGAAAATGACTTCCCAGTAATATGATCTCTTGCTGCCATCTTGTGGCCGTTTGGAAAAAGTGCACCCTGCAATTATTTTTTTCCGACCCCAAAACCCTGCAATATTGTCCAGTAATGTGGCGCCCCAAAAGAGGTGACCCCCCACCCCCCACCACACACACACAGTCGGTCATTAAAAGGCTTTCGGTTTATATGTGATAGATGGCACTTTTTTCCCCCCCATTTTGTCATCCAGAGTGGGACGAGTTGTCGTCAGACGAAGAATTTAAAGACCGGGACGATTCCCGGTAGGCGTGCCGGGAGGCCGTCTATCCGTCTGTTTTCCAGGGAAGTTGGAACCGTCATCTCCCCCCTCCCCACAGGTCATTTGCCACTTTGACCAACAAGGTGAACCGAGCCCTGCCTGTCTTCAACAAGGTATTCACCTGGCGCGCCGAGGTCCTCTGGCAGCACGTGGTGAAGCTCCGCGCCCTGGCCGGCCACCTGGCCACCTTCCACCAGAAGGCCAAAGTAGCCGGCGTGAC
>NW_027551699.1:12500-30874 GCF_051989575.1 Stigmatopora nigra | reverse complement strand
TTAATTAAATGTCAATAATTGAATACGATGTCTGCCTGCAGTTATTGATAATTATGAACGAGGGTAATTATTAATGAACCTAATATTTTGGTCCTTCGGAGCTTTGGAGGTCAATATACCGAAGTGGGAACCCAGGCGCTGCTGACCGACATCTGGATAAAGACCGTGCACGGCGTCTTCAACACCCTTTTCCAGGGCTGGAGTTTTCGGTGGGGGCGCCTGGATTCTCGGCGGTTGAAGACTTTTCCTGCTGGAGGGAGACATCTGACGGATCTCGGGTAAGTCCACATTAATGTCTGCATGTTGTGACGGTGTTTCCAAATGCGTTAAAGGGACATTGAAGGTCCATTCTGGGCTGGACTCGCGTCCGGGGTGACGGCGACAAAAACCCTGTGTTATACTAGTCAATGGCAGGTACAGTTTTGGGGCACTTTGCTGGAAAGTGTCCTGTGTCTCAAGGGTAGGCACGAATATATTGTACTACAGGTACAATTTTGGGGCTGGAAAGTGTCCTGTGTCTCAAGGGTAGGCACGAATATATTGTACTACAGGTACATTTTTTGGGCTGGAAAGTGTCCTGTGTCTCAAGGGTAGGCACAAATATATTGTAAACGTTGTATGGTTTCTGCAGTAAAATTAAGATAAGCCTAGGAAATACAGTCGAAGAGGTAATAATAATAATAATAATAATAATAATAATAATAATAATAATAATAATAATAATAATAATAATAATAATAATAATAATAATAATAATAATAATAATAATAATAATAATAATAATAATAATAATAATAATAATAATAATAATAATAATAATAAAAATAATAATAAAAATAATAATAAAAATAATAATAAAAATAATAACAATAACAATAACAATAACAATAACAATAACAATAACAATAACAATAACGATAACGATAACGATGACGATGACGATGACGATGACGATGACGATGACGATGACGATGACGATGACGATGACGATGACGATGACGATGACGATGACGATGACGATGACGATGACGATGACGATGACGATGACGATGACGATGACGATGACGATGACGATGACGATGACGATGACGATGACGATGACGATGACGATGACGATGACGATGACGATGACGATGACGATGACGATGACGATGACGATGACGATGACGATGACGATGACGATGACGATGACGATGACGATGACGATGACGATGACGATGACGATGACGATGACGATGACGATGACGATGACGATGACGATGACGATGACGATGACGATGACGATGACGATGACGATGACGATGACGATGACGATGACGATGACGATGACGATGACGATGACGATGACGATGACGATGACGATGACGAGGACGACGACGACGACGACGACGACGACGACGACGACGACGACGACGACGACGACGACGACGACGACGACGACGACGACGACGACGACGACGACGACGACGACGACGACGACGACGACGACGACGACGACGACGACGACGACGACGACGACGACGACGACGACGACGACGACGACGACGACGACGACGACGACGACGACGACGACGACGACGACGACGACGACGACGACGACGACGACGACGACGACGACGACGACGACGACGACGACGACGACGACGACGACGACGACGACGACGACGACGACGACGACGACGACGACGACGACAACGACGACAACGACGACAACGACGACAACGACGACAACGACGACAACGACGACAACGACGACAACGACGACAACGACGACAACGACGACAACGACGACAACGACGACAACGACGACAACGACGACAACGACGATAACGACGATAACGACGATAACGACGATAACGACGATAACGACGATAACGACGATAACGACGATAACGACGATAACGACAATAACGACAATAACGACAATAACGACAATAACGACAATAACGACAATAACGACAATAACGACAATAACGACAATAACGACAATAACGACAATAACGACAATAACGACAATAACAACAATAACAACAATAACAATAATAACAATAATAATAATAATAATAATAATAATAATAATAATAATAATAATAATAATAATAATAATAATAATAATAATAATAATAATAATAAATATAATTAAGTTAACTGTGTGAGGCACACTAACTCACAAAAAAAAAAGTAAAATATGGGAAACAAGTGTAGTAAGGCGGGTTTGGATGACGATCCAAAAATAAGTCTAACTTGTAAGGATTGGAAGTTTGTGGAAAGACAAAGCGCTTTAAAAGTTAAACATCTAAATAAATGGATAAAAAAATATGGGTTTGCTGGCCAGCTTGATTTACAAAAGATTTTTGAATTACAAGATAAAATATGCGCTAAACATAAAGGGGACCTAAGGAAAATGGAAAAGGATGGTTATAATGACACCTATTTTTGGTTTTTAATGGCGAAAAAACGTTGTGATGGGAATGCCAAAAATCCTGATAAAGGTGGGGCTGGAAGCGCAGAACAGGCTGTCTTTTTCCAAAGAAAAGAGGATTCTGAGACGGGCCCGGTGGGTAAGAAACGGGACGTGAAAAAAGAGGAAACCGATGAGCAATTGTCGGGGGATGTTGGGGCGGTGCGGTCAACAAATCTCTTTGTACCTTTTCCAACAGATGTGCAAGACCGTTTGACCAGGTCGGGGGGATCCATGGGGGAATGGTCAAAAACATTGGGACAAACGCTATCACCGCCCGAAAGGCCGCTAATGAATGACATGGTGCTTGAACAATACTTCATGATCGAGGTTGCTAACCCTAATGTGGAGAGTGACCAACCCCGTGTTATTTTGGTGCATAGAACTTGGACTCAGGACGACGTGAAAAAAGCCGTAGACGGCGTCACGTCGTACAAAATAGACGTGGGGGAATTTGTCTTGCAGATGGAAGATATTAGACGGTCGTATCACTTAAATGGAGTAGAAACGCAGCAGATTTGGATGGCCACCTTAAAAGGTGATTGGCATGCTATTAGAGGAGAATGGGATCCAAAATTCAAGTGTGGACCATTAGCTCATGATAGCCGTGAATTGGAGATAAGAGTGCGTGAGCTGATAGAGCGCGCCACAAAAAAATTTAAAACAAAAGCAAATTATACTGCGATTGGTAGAGCTAAACAAAAAGATGGTGAGGCTTTTGATGAATATTTAATCAGGATGTCTGCTTGTTTTAAAGTCAACAGTGGCATTCCTGAGGATAACACGGTGGGCAGCCTTTATCAAGAGCAACTAAAAAATGTGTTACACGCTAATTCAAATCATGCCCTCCGGGAATGGATTGAGAAATATTGGGTAGATAGGCCCACGGGCACGCTTGACCAATACGTAAATCAAGCGTTACATGCAGAAGGGGTGCTAAAGAAAAAAGGTAAAAAACATGGGGGACGTCCTCTGCGGGGGATAAAATGTTTTACCAAGAAAGAGAAGGAGGACATAGAAAGTTAAACAAAAATAACTGGAGAAAAGATGGGGGTAAGTTCAATAGATTTAAAAGTAAGGCATGCTGGATTTGTGGGAAAACTGGGCACATTTCGCGGGATTGCCCAGACAACAGAGCCTCCAGGGCTGGGACTCAATCAGCAAGGCTTGGCGTGGGGCCAGGGCCCAGTGGGACAACTGGTGGGGTCCAGTCTAGGGGAGTGGAGCTGAATTTAGCGGAAATACTGACACTTGAGACAATTAAACCTGAAATTACATTGTTTGTGAATGGGGTACGTTTAACGTTTTTGTGTGATACTGGAGCTTGTAAAACTGCAATTACACAGGATGTTCCGGGAATTAGATACATGAAAAATAAGGTTTATGTAGCGACAGCTGATGGGCAGGTTGCTACTGCTTCAGAGACGTTTCCGGTTTGGATAAGGGATCCGGAAGGGGAAACATGTAAGATGTCGGTGTTGGTGGTAAAAGAGTGTCCTGTCAATTTACTGCGTAGGGATGGCCTATTACAATTGGGATTGGCGTTAGTCCCCTTCGCTAGTGGAAATATGGTGGTTAAAAGGCAAAGGGAAATTAATTGTTGCCAATTAAATGTTTTGCATGTAGAGCAACCTTCTTTCTTTTACTATACTCTGGATGTGTCTAATAATACGCCGGCTTGTGTGGAAAACAGTTTGTTATCTACAGCTGCTAGTTTGATTGAGACGCGGGAGAGTGTGGCAAGCATAAACTCCCTCCATGTTATAATGTGGTACAAAATGACGGAGGGGCCTGATGAAATTTCTGAAAACAAATTGAGACGAGTCACGTCGCCGGCCCCGTCCTCCAGGGGCACCGGCGAATTGGCACTCTCGACGTCGCCAGCCCCTTCTTCCAGGGACTCCGGTGAATTGCCACTCTCGACGTCGCCGGCCCCTTCTTCCAGGGACTCCGGCGAATTGCCACTCTCGACGTCGCCGGCCCCTTCCTCCAGGGACTCCGGCGAATTGCCACTCTCGACGTCGCCAGCCCCTTCTTCCAGGGACTCCGGCGAATTACCACTCTTGACGTCACCGGCCCCATCCTCCAGGGGCAACGGCAAACGGCCACTCTCGACGTTGCCAGCCCCTTCTTCCAGGGACTCCGGCGAATTGCCACTCTCGACGTCACCAGCCCCGTCCTCCAGGGGCAACGGCGAATTGCCACTCGGTGCTTGGGAGAGCGGTGCCTGGGAGAGCGGTGCTTGGGAGAGCGGTGCTTGGGAGAGCGGTGCTTGGGAGAGCGGTGCTTGGGAGAGCGGTGCTTGGGAGAGCGGTGCTTGGGAGAGCGGTGCTTGGGAGAGCGGTGCTTGGGAGAGCGGTGCTTGGGAGAGCGGTGCTTGGGAGAGCGGTGCTTGGGAGAGCGGTGCTTGGGAGAGCGGTGCTAGAATGGCCGTCCGTCACCAGAAACCTGGTCCGTGGCTTCGGTACGGGTGCGACTGGCGACCCCAGTGGCAACGGGAGTACTTTGCGTGGCCTTGGCACAGGAGCTTGGGGCACTTGAAACGGCGTGGTCGGACGAGTAACTTCGGCCACTTGGACAGGCGTGGTCGGCCGAGTAACTTCGGCCACTTGGACAGGCGTGGTTGGCCGAGTAACTTCGGCCACTTGAACAGACGTGGTTGGCCGAGTAACTTCGGCCACTTGGAAAGACGTGGTCGGCCGAGTAACTTCGGGCACTTGTAAAGGCCTGGTCGGCTGAGTCACTTCGGGCACTTGAAAAGGCGTGATAGGCCGAGTCACTTGGGCCACTTGGAACGGTGAGGGCTGCATAGTTTCTAGGACAGGGGTGTCCAAACTTTTTGCAAAGAGGGCCAGATTTGGTTATGTGAAAATGTGTGCGGGCCGACTATTTAGCTTGACATTCTTTGAACCATTAACATTAAATACAAATTAACCTTTTGGGATTTTCTTTTAATTACAAATGGCATACTTTTTCTTTTACATTTTTTTTACATTTAGGTTTTTACCGAAAACACAAACCACAAAAAATTAAGAAAACTATCAAGGATACCTAAGTTCATGTGAAACATCACATATTATTCACTATTATATGCTCACTGTAGGAACAGTGCTGAAAACAGAACAATGATTACTGCATATTCAAACTGTGATTTTGACCATCACAAAAAAAATAATGAACTGAGATTTAAGAATTTATTCAACTCAGAGGACTTAACAAATATCTTGCCTGCACTAATGTGAAGGGTGATACTGGGATCTTGACTGCAGTATGTAGTCCAGGTCTGGCTCAGGAGCAGTGGTTTTGATGCGCAAGACGTCACGCAGGTGAGAGTCACTCAGTCTCGTCCTCATGCGGCTCTTGTTAATGTTCATAATGAAGAATGTCTTCTCGCACATGTATGTGGAGCCAAACAAGCTCAGCATTTTTTTAGCAAAAGTCCGAATAGCTTGGAACCTGCCTTCATCCAGCTGGCGGTAGAAGTTAACAAGAGGGAGCTGTTGGTGCCGACTGCGATGCTCGGCGTCACACTGCAGCTCAATGAGCTCCAGTTGCAGGTGGTCTGGAGCGTCATCAGGGTTCACGGAGAAAGGAGAGGAAAAAACCGTGATCTCCTTTTCAATAGCTGCAAAGTCCCGAAAGCGCTGCTGAAACTCCTCAACCAGAGATGAGATGTCTGCTGCATACTTTGTCATTTGCGCACTTTTGATCGGTGGGAAACTGGTCACAATTTCCTGCAGAGACGGGAAATGTGCGGTATTGGGCTGCGCCTGTGACAGGTGTCTTTGGAAAAGTAGCAGCTTGGTTCGAAAGGCTTTGATGTGGGAATACAGTTGGCTTACCACTGCATTTTGCCCTTGAAGGCTTGTGTTCAGCGCATTCAGATGTCGCGTTATGTCAACTCAAAATCCCAAATCAGCCAGCCAAACAGGATCATTTAATTGTGGCATGGGTTGTCCCTTTTTAGTTAAGAATTGTCCAATTTCCTCCCTGAGAGAGAAGAAGCGCTGCAGCGCAGACCCCCGACTGAGCCACCTCACGTCGGTGTGATACAAAACATCTCCGTATTCAGCCTGGATGTCGAGAAGAAACTGTCTGAACTGGCGGTGGCACAGCGCTTTGGAGCGAATATAATTAATAGTCTTTATCACCGGTTTCATAACATTATCATACTTCATATGTTTATCTTGATGAATAATACAGTGGAGTTTAATAGCGCTGCCTCCATCTTCGCTGACTTTGTCACAGACAAGGCTTGATAATCCACTCCGCTCGCCAGCCATGGCAGGTGCGCCGTCCGTAATAATCCCGGTGACTTTATTCCACTGTAGTTTCATGTCATCGACGGTGGAACAAACAGAAACAAATAAATCTGTTCCTCTTGTTTGGCCCTTCAGACTCTGGAGGTCCAGAAGCTCTTCACTCACGTTCATGTCATTGTCCACTCCTCTTAAAAAGATCAGTAACTGAGCGGTGTCGGACGTATCCGTGCTTTCATCGCACGCTGACGAGAAAAAGTCAAACTCAGTTCCTTTTGCCTCTAACTGTCTCTTAATATCTGAAGAAACGTCTTCAATTCTCCGTGCCACAGTATTACGAGCCAGGCAAATATTGGCAAACTCTTGCTTCTTCGCGGGAAAAATTTTCCCAACCATTTGCATTACACAGTCTTTAATAAATTCACCGTCACTGAAAGGTTTGCAGTGCTTTGCAATTAGCGTTGCCACTTCGTAGCTTGCCTTTGTGGCACTTTCATTTGACTCACGGGCTCTTGTGAAAAAGCTTTGCTGTGCCGTTAAAACAGCTTCCAGTTGCTTCACTTTTTCACCGCGTTCGTTCCCAGTTAGCTTGTCGTAGCTAGCATGTTTCGTCTGGTAGTGCCTCTTAACGTTGAATTCCTTGAAAACAGCCACAGTCTCTTGGCAAGTTAGGCAGACACCGTTGTTTCGTATTTCAGTGAAAAAATACTCAAATTTCCACTTGTCCTGGAAGCGGCGGCCCTCGCGGTCAACTTTCCTTTTTTTTGTTTACAGTCGCCATGTTAGAAATGGGCTGGGGTGAAACGATGACGCAAGGCCAAGGGTCACGGCGGCCAGAGTGCGGCCACAGGGCTACTGCCATCTTCTGGTGAAGTGAAAAATAGCTTTTTGTACACATGTATTTTATACTGTGGTCAACAGTGCTGGCGGGCCGTGTATTATTGATTTCATGATAGAGGCCACGGGCCGGTAAAAATTTGTCCACGGGCCTTTATTGGCCCGCGGGCCGGACTTTGGACATGTCTGGATAAGACCTTTGGAAAATATAAAGATTTGGCTACATCCTTCGTGGTGACTATAGGCACAATTACCGCTATCCTAACATTGTGTGGGTGCGGTATTATCCCCTGTTTGCGCTCCTTGCTAAGCCGACTTATAACTACTGCAATTGCCCCTACAAATTCTAAAGTACATGAGTTGTATCTTATGGGACGGTTTGGGGAAAGCAGTGAGGTCCAGGAGTACGGTAAATCCGAGGACCAATTGGACGAATATAATTATGTTCTTTCTCTTTCAGACCAGCCATGGGAGTAAGGAGTGGGCGGGAAAAATCACAGTCACCCGACATTACCATTTTGTGATTATTAAGAAATGATTAATAACATACATATTATAAAAACGGGGGAATGTTGGGTTTATTCTGTATTACTATTATACATATATGTGTAGTAATTAATTTCTTTGTTAAATCATTAAATCATTCTTCCTAATTGTTCGGCTCGCGGTCATAACCAGCCACCTGGTCCACTCTCACGTGGACTTCTTATCCAAGGCAACGGAGCCAGTGTCACTGGATGTTGTTTCTGCCACTTCCATAACACTCGTGACGCACTTCGGGCTTCTTTATGTAATTGTTATATGATTGTTAGGTCAAATGAAGGCGTGATTATTTTTCTCCAAAAGCCGCACGCGATATACTGTTCGAGAGGATACTTTGGAAGATCTCCTCCCTTAAGGTTCTTATCTGTGATCCAATCCATTTAATTAAATGTCAATAATTGAATAGGATGTCTGCCTGCAGTTATTGATAATTACAATGTGAAGGGTAATTAATAATGAACCTATCATAATGTTTATAAGCTAAGTAAATCAAAGCTTTCTTCATTGCGAGCAAATATATAATAATGTAAGACGAATAACTCTAACAGACGATTATAGTAAAGAATTTATGCTACCAATATTTAATTGTTTACCTGGTCGAATAGTTGAGAATGACTCCTTGAGTTTGTAAAATGAAAGATAACATTTCTATGACCGTATACTGAATGGGTGTAATTGTACATTATGTTTAGTGTTCTAACGTGTTGCTTTAATAGATACCAGTAAAGTTGGATTGAGGAAGGAACAACGAATCACTATCGTGATTATTTCTCCCAGGGTTCCCAGTGGAAAAGCAGGGTATAACATGTCCATAATCTCAGCAAGTGGTGCGACTTGGTGCTGAACATCTCCAACAACCATGGAACTCATCCTGGACTTAAGACGGAACAAGCCATAAAATAGTTTTTGAGGGTTGGATTGATTCCGTCAGTGATAGAAAATGAGGAAAGAAAGGAGAATGGATATTGCGTCAAGGTGAAAAGGATATTTGGTGAGTAAAATATGACTATATGTCTGAATAATATTTCATTTGTATGAGGTTATTATTGATGATTTTTTATGGGTCGCACCTGTAGCTGCAGTCGAGATTTTATAGCCATAAAATAGTTTTTGAGGGTTGGATTGATTCCGTCAGCGATAGAAAAGGAGGAAATAAGGGAGCATACATATTGTGTACAGGTAAAAAGGATTTTTGGTGAGTAAAATATGGCTATATTCCTAAATAATATTTCAATCGTATGAGATTATTATTGATTTTTTTAATGTGTTGCAGCTGTAACTGCAGTAGCCATAAAATGATTTTTGAGGGTAGATTCCGTAAGCTGAAGGCGTCGCTAGGAAATTCACGGACCTGGGGTCACCTTGTCCTTTTTCTTCGATCACCCGGGGATGGTCAGTACAGTGACAGCTGGAGGGACCCCAGGTCAGGAAAGTCATCCCTCGTTGTCTTTGGGTGATGGCTTGGCACGCCATTTGCAGTCGTTGGGTGCGCATCATCTGAATTTGGAATCAATTCATACTAATTGCTCCAGCTGTGCATTTGCCACCTTGGTAACCGGAATACAATCGTTAGAACGATTAACACAATTATTCCAATCCTTGCCAAATTAGCACCCCAATACCCCCATTTTGAGCTAAGCCAATCGAATGACCAGACATCACGCCTCGTATTGGCAGTTACTTCCTTGCGTATTTCTAGTTCTAGCCATCGCTTCAGTAAATGTTCCCCCCTTAGCGCAATTCTTTGGAAAGTAAAACCAAACGTCTTTTATGTCGTTTACAAACGTCATTTTCGGAAGAATTTCGGCCGAGTGTCCAGGTGCTCACCAAAACACTTTTTTCCCTCTGTCGTTACATAACGACTTAGTGAGCCACGGTGGTGATGGCCACGCTGACCTAATTTAGTTATTAGGTGGGAGTATCCAATCAGCCTAACATGCATGTTTTCGGAATGTGGAAGGAAACCAGAGTATCCGGCGGAAACTCATGCAAGAGAACATACAAACTCCATACAGATGGACATGACCTGGGTTTGAACCCAGGACCCTAGAGCTGTGAGTCCGACACACTAACCACTCGCTCCACCGGCCCGTCAAATATGCGATAACATTGTCAATTTCTTATTCATTTTCATTTTTACCAACTAACCACAAATTTTAAAGTATTTTTAAAAATAAACGGTTCATTCAAAAATAGCATTAATAAATATTTTTTAAACAATGGCAGATATAATTTGAAAGCTAGTTCAGCATTAAATAAGAAATATGTTAAAAAAAAACTATGTAAATCTTGTTCACTCCTTATAGGGGCCCTTTGAAATCAACAAATTGGTCAAAATGACTGTGGGGTTGGTGGAGGATTTATTTAGCCAATAACAGGCAGTAGCAGGATATGCTCTGAAGTGGTTTCTAGGCAGATTATTTCAGAAATGTTATTTCCTAATACAGTGGTGACAAGTTAAATGCCCTTGGAATGTACATATTCCTAAAACCAAAACTACACTTTGCGTGTAGAAAAAAGAACATCAATAGGGTTGTTGAGATTAAATATAAATTGTCTATGCAAATAAACAGTTCTACTCTTCTAATGTGTGCTAATCTTATAATCCTTGGTGCATCTAATTTGCAGTCGTAGTTGTTTGCTTTTAACACTTTGAAGAGATGTTTTGTGATTAGTCAAGATTAAAATATTTACACATATAGTTCCAATGAAATTGGTGAATAAAAGGAATGCATGACTTCAGTAGAAGGAAAATTCTGCACCGTCATTATGACCCAGAGGTTATACAGGCAAGCAACTCAATGCTCTATAGGCTTTTAGAATCGGATGCTTGCTCAGGGATTTAGACAATAGGGGGGCACTCTGTCTTTGTTTGGTAGCAGATATAAAAGATGGATGTTCAGGCAGAGAAGTAGCAGGTCAGTCACAGCTCTCTGAGAGATCCTGCAGATCACCACTACCAATATGGGGAAGGTAGGTATCAGCATCACTTTTTATTACTCTTTCATATATCAGCAAGCTAATCAGGTCTCCCCACCATCCGTAGATAATTCTGTTTGAGGAAAAGAACCTCCAGGGTCGGTCCTATGAGTGTATGAGCGACTGCGCCGATATGTCTTCATACCTGAGCAGATGCCAGTCCTGCCGGGTGGAAAGCGGCTGCTTCATAATCTATGAGCGCACCAACTTCATGGGCAACCAGCACCTCCTGAGAAGGGGCGAGTACTCAGACTTCTTGAGTATGATCGGCGTGGGCAGTGGTATTAGGTCGTGTCGCCTCATCCCCATTGTAGGTCTAATCCACAACAAAATGCGACAACGCGTTTCCCTGCTTTTTTCTCTAATTTCTTACTGTGTTTTATTCCTGTTGAAAAAAGCACAAAGGTCAGTTTAGGATGAAGATCTTTGAGAGGGAGAACCTAAGTGGTCAGATGAATGAACTGACAGATGACTGCGAGAACATTTTAGAACGCTTGGGCATGAATGAATGCTTGTCCTGCCAAGTGATGGAAGGCCACTGGCTGCTGTTCGAGCAACCCAACCTCCGTGGCAAAATGGTCTATGTAAGGCCCGGTGAGCACCGAAGCTTCAAGGAGATGGGCATGAGCAACACTCGCTTCATGAGCATGAGACGCATCATTGATTCATGCTGATTTACCCAGCTACAAAATAAATGTGAGTTTCTAAATTCTGGATTTGTTGTACAATACTTCATTATAATCGGCCTCATTAGGGCTGTTGTCTGGTTAACCATTAAACATTCCCAAAAACATCCACAAATAACGAGGGTGACACTATCACACCATTTTCATCAGGGTGTCAGGGTGTGACTCAATTTGGTTTACGGTCCACGGTCATGGTAATTAAATCTCGGAGGCCGAACCAATTTAATTTTGGCCAAATAAGCTAACCAGTCATGGCCAGTCAAAATGGATTGGACATATGCCATCATCAATGGCACTGAAAGATGAGCATTCACAGGTCATCCTCCCAGTTTAAGTGAATTGGAAATCTGTCGATGTCATTGGCTGGCCGTGTCACTCCCTTTACGTTTTGAATTGTTTACATTTTTTTTTTTTAGCTCCTTCCTGTTGTGGGACGTTCTTTTCTCTGTTCTTACAGATCTGGTGAAAAAAGTGATAACGAAAATATAGGCAAGACATTGTTGAAGCTTCTCTTTATTGGCTCGAGGAAAGGCGAGATTCTCATTATTCTGACTCAATTTTTAAAGCCTTCATTGACTTCACTCGAAGTGGGCGTTAACCTAAACATTTGTTGAGGTAAAAGATTCTCAAGATATAACACCTTTCTTTAAACTAAAGGAAGAGGATGTATAGAAAAGCCAGGAATGATCAAATTAGTAAAAGCGTCACAACTGCCAAAACACAGCTACATTGTTTATATAACAAATGCTCAGAGTTACCAGTTTTTAGTGTAGCCTCTATGTAAGGGTTATTAATCTTACATTATTATATATTTGTTTGTTATGAAGAACACTTTGCTTTACTTAGGGTTATTAACCTTACATTATTATATATTTGCTTGCAATGAATGCTTGCTTTACTTAGCTTATTAACATTAAAAAAGTCACCCTTTAATACATCTGCTTGCAACCGTCATACACAACGGGAAGGTCGCTCTTCTCTCCAGCTGGACTTCTCAAACGTGTTTTGAGAAACATCGACTCCCTTCGGAAGATCCAGAGGACTTTCCATTGTTCAGACTTCCGACAGTGTTGTCCACAGCGCTCCCTTGGGAAGATCCGGTAGACCTTCAATTGTTTTGAGAACTGAGATGCATGTTGTAAATCTTATGTAATAAATAAGCAAGAGAGGCGTCGATTCGGCAGAATGATCTGAGAGGGAGACGAGTCAGGATCAATTCTCTTTTGCAAGACACCAGTTATGAGTCAGATGTCTGTTTTATTTATGCGTGCATTTTGGGAATGCCCAGATACAATTATCAAATTAGTGGCTATCACTTTTGTACACAAACCTTTAAGTGAAGTTTTATAGCAAATACAGGGTGACCCAAAAAGATGCGTACCCATATTTTATTCGATAAAAACTCAATTTTTTAACTAATGTCTTTTCTGTTGCAGGACGTGAAAGGTGGACGATAGTTTTCAGCTATAGTTGCTCCTAAAATGTCTTGGACAAATCAGCACAAGATATTCTCCCTGGAGATCTGTTTTGCGACAAAATCATACCAGAGTGTACAAAATAGAAATTTTCATGGGTACGCATCTTTTTAGGTCACCCTGTTCATTGGTCATTTCCTGTCAATTTTTGGCCAATTCGAGATAATTTCATGTCATTTCTTGTTGGTTTTGTGACTGTTGGATGTGACTGTCTCCGTACACAAAACCCAGCAACGTTTAGTCATGCACACACTTAATAACACAAGTCACAAATTGTTGGATTTTTTTGCGGTTCCAATGTCAAAATAAAGCCACCTAATTTGTTTTGTACAATGTGGAATGTGCTTCAAGAGCCTGTCAAATATAACTCCGCAAGCTGGATTGGACACCTTAACAGGCTGCTTTTGGTCCACGGGCCGTATGTTTGAAACCCCTGATTGTGATGTTGTTTTTGGGCTAAAAGAGCAAAATGTTGTAAACTTTGAGAGTAGAAATTTTGACAATGCTCCAAAGTCGTTTAAATGTTTGAAAATACAGAAATGTTGGATTACTCTATACCCTCTATTCGGGAACAGAATGTGGTGGTAAAGTTCCATTTCATGTTTGCCTATGCCGTGTACCAGCCATGTGGTCATGTAGTTCACAGAGGCCCGGACAGTTGCAAAGTTTTAATGTATTGATTGCAACATTTCATGATAACAATGGATAAAATTTCATATCCAATCACATTTTAGCCTATATTTGTTGCCAGGGTCAGAAATCTGCCTTGAGGCCTTCATGAAAATGAAAAAAAAAAAAATGAAAATCAGACATAGGCATTGTCGTCATCATTGACTTGACAAAAAGCCTAGTAGTCATCATACCCTCAGCAGCGTATGACGAAATTGTATAGTGCTTCTCCAAAAGTTCGTCTTCCCAGGCCAGACACATTTATGACATTTATTTATGACATATTCATACTTGTTAGCTCTCCGCCTTGAGCGCCATTTTCCGGCGACTACAAGTTGCCTCGCCGATGCCAACAAGAATAAGATGGATCACTTACCTCTCAGTCTTTATACTTACCCTCCCTCAGTCATCCTGTGGAAGGTAGATCTGCACCAAACGACCTTCCTGTTACTTCACTTCGACTTGACTTAATTTCATAGTAGGGATATGTGTAGTCGTCACGTCACATGTTGCTGCAGGTTCAGAGACCTGATGGGTGTTGGGAAGAAGCTGTCCTTGAGCCTGTTTGTCCGTGCTTTGTAGGACCTGTAGCGTCTGCCAGATGGAAGCAACTGGAACAGGCCGTGTCCAGGGTGGTATGGGTCTCCAACAATGGACCCGGCTCTTCTGAGGTATCGGGGGTTGGCAATGTCTTCTAGTGATGGCAGAGAGCAGCCGACGATCTTCTGGGCAGTGTTTATCACCCTCTGTATGGCTTTTTTGTCCGCTGCCGTGCTTCCGGTATACCACACTGTAATGCCGTAAGTCAGGATGCTCTCCACAAAGGCTCTGTAGAAGGTTGCCAGAAGCTTGGTGTCCAATTTGTCCCTTCTCAGTACCCTGAGAAAGTGGAGTAGTTTCTGGGCCTTCTTCACTAACACTGTGGTGTATGTGGACCAGGAGAGCCTATCCGTGACGTGGACTCCCAGAAATTTGAAGGATTGGACCCTGTCTACACAAACTCCATTAATGAGGAGTGGGGCCAGGTCTGTGCTGCGCTTGCGAAAGTCCAGGATTATTTCTTTAGTCTTTGTGCTATTCAGTGTAAGATTGTTCGCCGAACACCAAGAAGACAGTTTGTCGACCTCGTCTCTGTAAGCTGACTCATCCCCGCCTGAGATGAGTCCGATCACAGTGGTGTCATCGGCAAATTTGATGATAGAGTTTGACTGGTGGGCTGGTGTGCAGTCGTATGTGTACAGGGAGTACAGGAGAGGACTCAGTACACAGCTTTGTGGTGAGCCAGTGTTCAGTGTAATGGAGGAAGAGAGGTGTGGACCCATTCTGACAGTTTGTGGTGAGCCAGTGTTCAGTGTAATGGAGGAAGAGAGGTGTGGACCCATTCTGACAGTTTGTGGTCGACCAGTCAAGAAGTTCTTTATCCAGCAGCAGATTGAAGAGGATAGTCCAAGGTGGTAGAGTTTGTCCTTCAGGATGTCCGGCTTGATGGTGTTGAAGGCTGAGCTATAGTCTATGAAAAGCATCCTCACATAGTTCCCCTGGTGCTCCAGGTGGCTCAGTGCTGTGTGAAGAGCCACGGCGATAGCATCCTCAGTGGACCTGTTTTCCCTATAAGCAAACTGGTGCGGGTCAACTGAGGGGGGGATTGTCTTTCTGATGTGTCGGGCCACCAACTTTTCAAAGCACTTCATGATCACAGGCGTGAGAGCAACAGGCCTGTAATCGTTCAAGCTGCCGATGGTTGGCTTTTTGGGGACAGGAATGATGGTGGCAGATTTTAGGCAGGCAGGAACGATGGATTGTTGCAAGGACCGATTGAAAATGTCTGTGAAGACTCCTGCCAGCTGTTCAGCACAGGCTTTGAGCACCTTGCCAGGTATTCCGTCTGGACCAGCAGCCTTCCTGGTGTTAACAGACTGCATTTCCAGTCTCACTTCCTGTTCCTGAAACTCCAGTGTATTGTCGCAGGGTGGTGGTGGGAGTGTTGACACTTGGTTTGATTTGTCAGATTCAAAGCGGGCAAAGAAATGTTTCAGTTCCTCCGCTAGTGAGACATTCGCGTTTAAAGACATAGAATTGTTCTTGTAGTTAGTGATATGTCGTATTCCCTGCCACATTTTCTTTGGGTTGTTTTCTTTGAAGTGCTCTTCGATTTTCTTAGTATATGCTGCCTGGGCCTTCTTTATGCCCCTTTTCAGCTCTGCTCTGGCAGCTCTATACTTTCTTTTGTCCCCCGATCTGTAGGCGGTGTTACGGCATTTGATAAGTGCTTGTGTCTCTTTGGTCATCCAGGGTTTTTGATTAGGAAAAACTCGTATCCGTTTGTTTGTAGTGACATTGTCAATGCCGTTTCTGATGTAGGAGAGTACATTTTCTGTATAGTCCAGGAGGTCTTTGTGTTCAAAAAGTTCCCAGTTGGTGCGGGAAAAGCAGTCCTGCAGTTTAGAAAGAGCGTTCTCGGGCCAAGTTTTTATTGACTCTATTTTTGGCTTTGTCTGCGTTCGGAGTGTGTTGTACGCAGGGGTTAGAGATATACAAAGATGGTCTGACCCAGCTAGATGTGGGAGAGGATCAGCTTTATAGGCATGTTTGATGTTCGAGTAGACATGGTCGAGAATTTTGTCTTGTCTTGTATTGCATTTGACATATTGGATGAACTTAGGTAGGACAGTCTTTAAACTTGCTTTGTTGAAGTCACCAGCGACAATAAAGACTCCATCAGGGTGGTCGAGCTGTTGTTTATTTACAGCCGTTAGCAGTAAGTCGAGAGCCGTATTGACGTTAGCATTTGGAGGTATGTAGATCGCCGTTACTATGACGACCGTTAGCTCCCTCGGTAGGTACTATGGTCTGCATCGTATTGCCAATAGCTCCAAATCCGGAGAACAGTGGGTGTCAATGATCTTGCTGTTACAGCACCATTCGTTGTGTATGTACATGCATAGTCCACCGCCTTTGCTTTTTCCTGTTAGTTCTTTGGAACGATCGTTCCGAAAAAGCGTTCGGCTAGCTAGCGATAGCGCAGCGTCGGGTATATGCTGGTGTAGCCATGTTTCCGTGATGAGAATAATGTTGCAATACCTTACGAAGCTGTTGGTAGCAACTCGAAGTACCAACTCATCCATTTTGTGGGTAATGGATCGGGCTTTTGTCAGAAAGATACTAGGAAGCGGGGTTCGGAATGGTTGTTGTCTTAGCCTAACTGCTAAGCCCGACCGACAACCCCGTTTCTGTTTTCTTTCTCTTCGTCGTCTACGTCGTACTTTTGGAGGGCTGGATATTCACTGAGATCCCGGAGGTCTCCGGATGTTCTCGGGGATATCGAAGGTCATAGATTTAGGTTTCTTGCCTTTCCTTCCGACAGTGATTAGGTCTTGGCGACTATAGAAAAGCGAACGAACTGGAGAGCAGTGAGCCGCTGCACCCGTGCGCGCCGCCATCTTGCTATCATCAAATCATTCATAATCAGTTCTGCAGGCTCTGCTGCATAAAACAAGCGTTGATAAAACTTTTGCTTTAACCAATCAGATTTGGAGTTGACGACACTAAGGCCTTCTCACTGGCGTAGGGAAACCTCATCGCTTTCACCAACTATGATTGGCTAGCGATGGAGTGGACTAGCCAAATCTACCAAACTGTATCAGGATCGAGCTCCACAAGCAAATATGTTGTTGTGTTGTTTTAATAAAGGTTTTGTCAACCCGTAATGGCCGAAGGACGAGAATATTTCAAGAAAAGCTGGACGTCATTAAGAAAGGTCAGCTGTAGACGCAATAAATCTTTTATATTTAATTTTTTTTTTGAGGGTTGGATTGATTCAGATATAGCACTGAAGGCATGGGATTGAAATTCACGTGCCGCTGCTGATTAAACGCACCGCGTGATAGTGCGTTGTCTCATTAGTCTCATATGTTATGCTAGCCACTAGGGTACCTATGTTATGCTATCTACTAACATACTTATGTCATGCTATCCGCTAGCATATGCTATGCTATCCACTAGCGTGCATATCTTATGCTAGCCACTAACATATGTTATGCTAACTGCTAGCGTATTTTATATTAACCGCTAGCGTATCTTATGCTAGCTGCTAGCGTGTTTTTTAAGACAGGACGAGCAAAACTATATTTGATAATGCTCTATTGAAGTCAAAGGCACACTCCGATATAGAGTTCAGAGTTTAACATGCTAGGCCCCACTGTCAGTCAGACCTGTGTATTCCGGGAACTTGATTCTGGAACTGGTTGTCAGGTATCATCATTGTTATGTAATGGCACGACTTGTCTATTGGACCTGGTTTCTCATACCACTGTGACAAGAATAGGAGTCAAATCTGCATGTGGGTACCAATATTATTCCCAAGTTACATTACATTTCACCATTGTATTACCCACATATATTCCTTACTCTGAAAACCACCACTTGTCTCACAGTCTGCATTGAATAGTGCACAAGGATAGTGATA
>NW_027551699.1:5000-7500 GCF_051989575.1 Stigmatopora nigra | reverse complement strand
CTCTCTATCTCTCTATCTCTCTATCTCTCTATCTCTCTATCTCTCTATCTCTCTATCTCTCTATCTCTCTATCTCTCTATCTCTCTATCTCTCTATCTCTCTATCTCTCTATCTCTCTATCTCTCTATCTCTCTATCTCTCTATCTCTCTATCTCTCTATCTCTCTATCTCTCTATCTCTCTATCTCTCTATCTCTCTATCTCTCTATCTCTCTATCTCTCTATCTCTCTATCTCTCTATCTCTCTATCTCTATCTCTATCTCTATCTCTATCTCTATCTCTATCTCTATCTCTATCTCTATCTCTATCTCTATCTCTATCTCTATCTCTATCTCTATCTCTATCTCTATCTCTATCTCTATCTCTATCTCTATCTCTATCTCTATCTCTCTACCTCTATCTCTCTATCTCTATCTCTATCTCTATCTCTATCTCTATCTCTATCTCTATCTCTATCTCTATCTCTATCTCTATCTCTATCTCTATCTCTATCTCTATCTCTATCTCTATCTCTATCTCTATCTCTATCTCTATCTCTATCTCTATCTCTATCTCTATCTCTATCTCTATCTCTATCTCTATCTCTATCTCTATCTCTATCTCTATCTCTATCTCTATCTCTATCTCTATCTCTATCTCTATCTCTATCTCTATCTCTATCTCTATCTCTATCTCTATCTCTATCTCTATCTCTATCTCTATCTCTATCTCTATCTCTCTATCTCTCTATCTCTCTCTATCTCTATCTCTATCTCTATCTCTATCTCTATCTCTATCTCTATCTCTATCTCTATCTCTATCTCTATCTCTATCTCTCTATCTCTCTATCTCTCTCTATCTCTATCTCTATCTCTATCTCTATCTCTATCTCTATCTCTATCTCTATCTCTATCTCTCTCTCTCTATCTCTATCTCTCTATCTCTATCTCTATCTCTATCTCTATCTCTATCTCTATCTCTATCTCTATCTCTATCTCTATCTCTATCTCTATCTCTATCTCTATCTCTATCTCTCTATCTCTATCTCTATCTCTATCTCTATCTCTCTATCTCTATCTCTCTATTTCTATCTCTCTATCTCTATCTCTCTATCTCTATCTCTCTATCTCTATCTCTCTATCTCTCTATCTCTCTATCTCTCTATCTCTCTATCTCTCTATCTCTCTATCTCTCTATCTCTATCTCTCTATCTCTATCTCTCTATCTCTATCTCTCTATCTCTATCTCTCTATCTCTATCTCTATCTCTCTATCTCTCTATCTCTCTATCTCTCTATCTCTCTATCTCTCTATCTCTCTATCTCTCTATCTCTCTCTCTCTCTCTCTATCTCTCTATCTCTCTATCTCTCTATCTCTCTATCTCTCTATCTCTCTATCTCTCTATCTCTCTATCTCTCTATCTCTCTATCTCTCTATCTCTCTATCTCTATCACTCTATCACTCTATCACTCTATCTCTCTATCTCTCTATCTCTCTATCTCTCTATCTCTCTATCTCTCTATCTCTCTATCTCTCTATCTCTCTATCTCTCTATCTCTCTATCTCTCTATCTCTCTATCTCTATCTCTCTATCTCTCTATCTCTCTATCTCTCTATCTCTCTATCTCTCTATCTCTCTATCTCTCTATCTCTCTATCTCTCTATCTCTCTATCTCTCTATCTCTCTATCTCTCTATCTCTCTATCTCTATCTCTATCTCTATCTCTATCTCTATCTCTATCTCTATCTCTATCTCTATCTCTCTACCTCTATCTCTCTATCTCTATCTATCTATATATATATATATATATATATATATATATATATATATATATATATATATATATATATATATATATATATATATATATATATATATATATATATATATATATATATATATATATATATATATATATATTTATTTGCCCGTTCGTCCGCCCGCCTGTCCGCCCGACTGGAGAACGCGACATAAAGTGGCCCCTACCAACTGTCTTCCGAACTGCCGTAGGCAGTCGGCAGGTCTACCCCAATAATCATCAATGATCCGCAGCTGTGCGAGTGGAACAGCAAGTCAGCAGGGACAAAGAAGAGTAGGAACGCGAGCATAAGTATACATGGAGTAAACAATCAAATAGCAATACTAATGCAAACCTAACATTATGTGTTACTTCCTTGAGCCTACTTGAGGTCTTCTCCACGTCAATAAACCGTGGTACTCAAACTTCTTCTTGGCTGGCCTCGTGAAACAAATCTACCCCATCTTTAAAACTAGGATGGCCAATCCCAGAAATCATTCCGAGAAGTCTCATAAAGTATGTACTGGTTGCAAACCGCTAAAATGATCCCTCCTCCAAATTCACAAAATGGAGTGCGGACGTGATATTGGAGTTAACAGTTTCTTGCAGTTTATTTGTCGATCACCAAAGCCATTGCAGATTCGTTGTATTGCCAGGCATCAGCAATGAGTGCGTTCACAAGCACATATTTCACAATTGGTAAACCATTTACATCTCTTCAT
>NW_027551698.1:0-31449 GCF_051989575.1 Stigmatopora nigra | reverse complement strand
AGGAAATGAGACAGTGTCTCCAGCCAATACCAAGGGTTGTACATTGGCACCATCTCCACCATGCCAATACGAAGTTTGACCACGGCTCGAAGGAGGAGATAGGGTTCCTCGTTTCCATAAGTGTTTCTTTGTGATCCATCGTTGTTGTTTGTGATTGTTGCTGCGGTGCATCGGGGAAACAGCCGCACTCTTCCGTTGTTCGTTTGGGATTGTGGTTTCCAAATACAGGAGGTGCGCCGATTGTGACGCACAGGGTTGCGCCCAATACAAGCGACTCCACCCCCAATATTGGGAAGAAGAAGAAGAACGAGTACTTCCAATGACCGAAAAGCCTAGAGTGTGTGTTTGCCACTGCCATACACACCCAAACCATTGTCCCGTGGTTGGCAGTCGTGTAGATAAGCACAGGGCATCACTTTGCCAATCATGCATTAGACCGTACCGAGACGACAGGACGAGGGAGGAATCCAATCGTTCCTCGGCGTCTTTTTCGTCGTCGCCGTTGTGAGGAGTGACAGAACCTTTCTGTGGACGACAGTCTTGTGTCGTCACGGGCAGAGCTCCTTCGCTCTGTTCAAGGGTGAGGTGCAAGGATTGGAGGATCCGAAGGGGGCGCCCCGATTCCTCGTGGTCGTCTCGACACAAGACCTGTGCCACTGGGGCATCCTCTTCCTCCCCTATCAGTCCTACCGCCAAAACGGTAGGAATGCGCGTAAAGATGGCTTCGACCATGTGAGTCGTCGTCCTCGTCCTCATGTTGGGTGGTTGCCACGGGGGTGCGACCAGTGTCAATTTCAGGGTCCGTTGAACGGCTGTGGCCGGAGAGGAAGGGGTCGTTCGGCGGGGACCAGGGGTGGCTGTTGCCACAATGGATTGACTTCGGGTGGGACGACGAGGCTGCGGCAGAAGCAGCATGTCACCACCACCACCACCACCATGGAGGAGTCTCGGCAGTTCCTTGTGTTTTTTCAATTCTTCAAAGACATGCCGGGTCATGTGGTCTTGAAGGCGTTGCGCTTGTACTTGTTCGGTTTGGGAGGTTGCTTGCGAAGGATTCCAATAGCGAAAGGCAAAGCGAGGTTTTCGGGCGTTTGGTCTGTTGTCTTTGTCTTTGTTAGTATTGTTTTGGTTTTGGTTGTTTCTGTTTGTGTTGGAACGGGGAGACTGGGTTTTCGTGACAGCAGTGCGTCGTGGTGGTGACAAGCGGGTGGGGCGACTCCCGGTACTGGCGCGTTGCAATTGGGTTTGTTGCATCAAGGTCGTCGAAACGGAACGATACTCGTACCATTCCAAGACGTGAGTACAAGGATGTCGATCCTCCTTTTGGGATTGTCGAATCAAGACCACACTCCCGTGCGACAAGTGACTGTCGGGAGCACAGGTCAGGGAGATGACCCTTCCTTTTGTGGCTTGCGGTTCCAACAACAATGAGGCATGCCCTACCGACAAGCCACTCCTTGCATCCAACCAAAACAACTGTGGTTGGTGGGACGAAGAGGCTGCCACAAAGGCGGCAGGATGGACCCCCGGGACGCGAGCCATCGCGGTGAGACCCCAGACACTGGCAATGGTTTTCGGGTGCGTCGCGACCGCCGGGGCGTCCCGGGACCATTGGTGGTCGGTGTCGTCGGTAGTGCTGGTAGGAAGGGTGGTCGTCGTTGTTCCAGTCGCGGCGGTCGAGTTTGCCAAACAATAGGAGGGAATTGGAATGGGTGTCGTCGACGACGAGGGGGGAGAGGAGGAGTTGGGTGGCCGATAGTTGACCCGCGGTCGGCGCAATTGCAAGAGCACCAAGGTACTGTAGGAGGGTGAGTCACTGTCGTTGGAGTAGTAGGGATGGACCACCAATACTGCGACGTTGCGACGATCGTCACTGACCACAACTTGAGGGGGTAGCAAACCAACAGGAGCAGCAGGAGGAGCAGGAGGAGCAGGAGGAGCAGTTGTGGTGGGTGTGCTGGTTGCGGTTGTTGTGGTGGTGACGCCAGTCGTCGCGGTTTCCAACAATGAGATGCAATGACAGGTTTCTCGATAATTCGGCGACAAGGGGCGATTGGCTGGAGCCACTTGGATCCGCAGTTCCACTCGGGTGCTGTGACGACGACGACGAGTAGTAGTAGTAGCAGCAGCAGCAGTAGTAGTAGCAGTAGTAGCAGCCGCTGCAGTACTTCTACTACTAGTAGTAGCAGTAGTACCATCCTCCTTTTCCTCCTCCTCCTCTTGTGGGGGATATTCCAAATTGTAAAAGCCGGCCGTCACACGAACTTGCCATTCCTGACGTGGGCACAAGGCCCAACTGACGGTTTGTCCCAAGGCGACTGCCTCCAGCGGAGTGCCGTCGTCGGCGTCTTCGGGGATGCAGGCAGGACCGCCGGGTAAGGTTTGCGCCGACGTACTGGCACTTGAAACAATCAAGGGGAGCGGCATATTTTTGGTGTTGTTGTTGTTGTTATTATTGTTGCTGTGATTGTTGTTGTTATTGTTGCTGATATTATTGTTGTTATTGTTGCTGTTATAGTTGCTGTTATAGTTGCTGTTGTTGTTGCTGTTATCGTTGTTTGTAGTGATGTTGTTGTTGTTGGAGGAAGCGCCCTCGAGGTTCGTGGTCTTTGTGTGTGTGTGTTTTGTGCGTTTAGTTTTCGTTCATACTAACTTACTTGGATGAGTACTTCCAGTACTTCTGTACGTTAGTATATATGTACATACGAACCAGCAGATGGTGCAGAACTCAAGACTACTTGTCGGTCGGGCAAGCTACAGACACACAACGAATCGAAGAAGCAGTAGTCGTACTTAGTGGTAGTAGTTAGTAGAACCCTGTATCTTCTTCCATCTCTAGTTCCCAGAAGAAGGCTACGGACTCCTCTTCCCTCCTCCTCCTCCTCGAGGAGCTGACGGTGGGTCGTCCTGCACCGGGCCGTCTTCGGGGTCCTCGTTCGAAGGCTGGATCCGTGGTGCTTCTTTCTTTGTTTTCTTTGTTTTCTTCTTTTTCTTTTTCTCTACAATATACCACACCCCTTTCTCATCCTCAACCCATACTCCATGGTCTCGATGCAATTGAATCAATACTTGATCGGCTTGGGCAAATTGACCCTTGGCCCGATGACGGGCCCGCTCTCCCAAACGTGCTTCAATCCAGCTACGAGTTGTGGGGGGATGAAGGGTCGTGTTGTTGTTGTTGTTGTTGTTGTGGGGATGTGGCGGCGGGGTAGTGGTGGTGTTGTTGGCCGTGCGATGGGGATTGGCAATCCATGTATACGTCAAGGGAATGGACGAGGACGACGACGAGTAGGAGGAGGATGGTTTCTTGGAGAATTTGGAGTTGGACTTGAAATTGGCGAGTTGTTGTTGTTGTTGTTGTTGCTTTGAGCGACTGGAAGCCAAAGTACGAGTCGTTGTTAGTCTCGTGGTTCGCTTGTTGGGTGTTGTTTGGGCGGCCAGGGGGGGAATGACAAATTTCCATTCGTAGGCCTTGTCGTCGAGGTAGACACCATAGGTGCGCGTCAGTTCGTCTTGGATGGCGTCGGCATAGACAAAGAGACGGACGGACTTGTATTTGGCGCGTTGGGCCAAGGACGTTTCAATGTAGTGAAGGGTCGTTTCGTTGACATGGGTGAGGGGGCTTTGTGAGATGTTGTTGTGATTGTTATTGTGATTGTAGATGGCAACCGCAGCCGTGTAGCGATAGGTAGGTAGCGGCCGAAACTCCCCCATCGCCCCGCCACACATAGTCCGCGTCATTTACAAAGACCCCATGATCCAACAAGTACTTTTGCAAGGAGTCGGCCTGTTCAAAGTTGCGGGCAATCTTGGCCGAGTGGCGAGCGGCCAAGGTTGTGTGCAATTCTAGCATTGTTAAATTGGCAGTGTAGGGACGACTAAAGGGGTATTCTTGGTACGGATGGAGGGGAAGGTTGTCTGGGAGTGGCGAATCGGAGGCAGTGATTGTGGTTGTAGTTGTGGTTGTAGTTGTGGTAGTGGTTGTAGTTGTGGTAGGGAGTGTCGATGAGGTCTGGATATTGTCACCACCCCCACCCCTAGCCCAGCTCCGATCCCGTTGTGCGCGCAGTGCATCCAGGGTGGCCCGTCGTTGTTGTTGTGCGTGCAAGTTTTGTTGCTCCAAACCACCATTTCCATTTCCACTTCCACCATTTCCCTTTCGGGGCGTCCCATGAATGGCAAACGTCTTGTGGGTATCATTCACGAGGATGCGGTGTTGAAACCACAAGGTATCTTCCAATTTCAAAGCCCGCGCTTCGGCCCGGAGCCAATCCTCTTCGGAGGAGCTTTCTAGGGCCCGTTGGAGTCGCATCAAGTAGAATTGACGCTCTCCAATCAAATAATGAATGCTTTCCCAATCCATGCGGCGAAGCGACGACGACGAAGAAGGACGACGACGACGCTGTGGGTGCGTCGTCTTGTCCTCTTCAGGATCCAGTAGTTGTAGTTTGTAATCATGATCGGGATATTGCACATTCCAGAGTCGTTCTCTGCTATCAAAGGGAAAGACAAAGGGAGCCGTCGCACTCGACGGAGGAGAGCCCTTTGTGTGTTCGAACGAAGCAGAGACGGGAGGACCCCTTTGCGAAGGACTGAGACTCTCCACTCCCACAGCCGCTGCCAGCAGTAGGACACGAGTGATGACAAGCGACAACAATGACGACGACGACACCATGAACACTCCTACCCCCTTTGGACGAGGTACCACACCCCCCGGAGAGGAAGCGAAGAACTGGAGCGCAAAAGGGGAAGGTGAGTCTGTGTGTTCCTTGTCCAACGTATTCCTATCTATCTACTCTGGAGGAGTACTCTGGCGCAGTACGCTGGTGTTGAGTAGTTACGACAATTGATTACACGGTACCTACATACGAGTAGGAAGTAGCAACCACGACCAGGACAAAGCTCTGTCCACTCCACTCCAGTCGACGACGAGTCTTTCTTCTTAAGCCTCACTCACTCCAGCAACCATCAATCGATCCACCAATTCGGCCTTGCGACCACTCACGGGGAGACTGGCGTCCCGGAGTTTTCCTTTCAGTTGTTCCACAGTACAAGATTCGAACTTCGATCGCAAGTCTGCTTCTTCTGCGGACGCGTCTCGTTCTTCGTCTTCGTCTGGTTCTTCCTCCACCAGTACGGTAGCAATCTCGTCTTCTTCCCTACTACTAGTCCTAGTTTCACCCAGCGCTTGGTCCAAATCCTCGCCCAGCGCTTGGTCCAAATCCTCGCCCAGCGCTTGGTCCAAATCCTCGCCCAGTGCCTCGTCGATTCGGGACGTCTCGTCCCAACCATACGTCCGACGCACAATTTTCCATTCCTTCATACGATCGTCAATTTCCACATTGTACTCTTGTTGCAATTGATCCCGCAAGGCATCCGCCAAATCGTAATCCTTGTCCACTTTCGCTTGTCCGCGCTGGAGGACCAACTGTCCAATCGTCTCTTCCCAGCTTGCGGGTTGCTCCTTCAAAATTTCCGCAGTCAATCTGTCCTCCTCCGCCTTGGCGTACTCTTGGTTAAAGACAAACCATTCCTTTTCCTTATCGTCCAATCCCACTTGATAATGCTCCCATAAAATATCCCGCAACCGATCGGCATTGTCGTAATCGCGGCGTTGTTTCAATTCGTCCCGTTCTTGAAGCAAATCCAAGACTTGATCGACTTCGTTCGGGTCCAAGCTTTTGAGCGTCCCGCGCCGATTCCAAGAGGCGGCGGGCATCCCCTCGCCGTCGTTGTTGTCATGGGTGGCAAGAGGTCCTGCAGTGGTGTGTTTTTTGGAATTGGAATCAATCACATACCAGTGTCGTTGCTTGTCGTCCAAATAAATATTTTGCACAATCAATTCGTCCTTGAGTGTATCCGCCAAACGATAATTGCGTTGACTCCGAGCTTGATCTCGACGATCGACCAAGTCTTGAATCTCATCGACATTCAAGGGCAAACTGGAAAAGTCGGCCCGCAGGTAGGCTTGTTGAAAAAAGGAGGAGGCTTGTGACGGACGACCCAAGGATTGTTGTTCGCGTTTGTCGTTGTCGTCCTGAAAGTCCGTGTCGCCCACGCCCCATTCGCAGGTTCGATCGTAGAGCGAGACGTCATACTCGTCCAAGAGTTGGGCCTTGAGGGCATCCGCTTCTGGATACTGCTTTTGCGCCCGAAAGGCAGAGCGTTGTTGAATCAACTCTTCAATTTCTGCCTTGAGGGTCGGGGCCAAGGAGTTGGCTTCGTCGCCTTTGGCCGTGTAGATTCGGGGTGTGGCGCGCGACTGCTTTTGTCGATCATTGCCTCGTCCTCCTCCTTCTCGACGATTGTAGTTGTCATAGTTGCCTCGACCGGAGGAGGACCCCCAGTCGTTATTGTTGTTATTGTTATACTCTCGGGTAGATCGAGAGTCGGAATTGCTATGACTCCAATGGTGCCTCCCACTTCCCCCCGCCGAACATCCGGTCCGCCACACCCGTTCCCGATCGTGCACGGCCACTCCATGATCGTGCAACAATTCGTCTCGCAAGGCGTCCGCGTCGTCGTAGCGTCCGCGTTTGCGCATCTGTTCGCGCTGATCGAGGAGGTCTTCAATCAAGCCTTGATTGACTTGGGAGTCGTCAATGAGATCGCGGCGGTAGGGTGGAAAGCGGTCGTTCTTTCTGGAATTGGAACGTCGGGGAGGTTGGGCAAAGTCGCGATCCCGGCCGCGAGACGAATAATTGTTGCGATTGTTGTTGTTGTAGTTGTTGTTGCTGCTTCGGCGACGGTCGTTGTAGTTGTTGTTTCGATTGTCGCTGTTGTTCTCATAGGATGGTGCTCGCGGAGTTGCCTCGTCAAAATCGGCGGGGTTAAAGTCGGCGTAAAAATCATCATAGTCATCCCGAGGTTCCTCCGTCGTGGCCTCCGTGGTATCCTCCCACGACGAACGCAAAATGGAACGCATGGGCGAAGACTTTGGTCGAGAATACCGATCCATGCATTGGAAGTCGGAGATCGGGCGATTCACCACTGCCACAGTAGTGAAGGATCGCAAGTCCGAGGGAGACCTCAAGGAGGGAGAACGAAAGGCAAAGCTCTGGGCCTCCGAAAGGAAGACTCCTAGAATCGCAACAAAGACTACTCCCAATCCTCCGCGACACCTCCGGTTGCCCATCGCTCCTGTTCGGTCGTCGTCCATAGTTCGAGTGCTTTCCAAAGGGAACAACAGAGAGAGAGAAACAAAAACTCGCCTTTGTTGTGCTGTTTCGAATCCAAAGCCCGCAAAAAACAAAAAGTGATGGGTGATTGATGGCTGTTGCGTCAGTGTCTGTCTGTCGAGCGTATGGAGAGGACATCCCAAAACACGTGGAAGCAAGCAAGCTCTCGACTACGACGACTACAAGTGCACGCTAGACAACTCCCAAACCATCATCGGCCTCCGGGTCACTGTGGTTCCCCCGTCGTCCTCCTCCGTGTTTGAGAGGATGGACCGCAACGATGGCATTCGCGGTTCGGAACCACACCAAACGATCGGCCCCGTTCTCCCGGAAGCACCTTCCGGCAAAAAGCACGAGGGGCCCGCCGGCAGATAGAGATCCCCTCCTTTTGGCCAACAGAGGTCGTCGCATCACGAAGCGGTGGAAGACAATTCCAAGTAGGGACACGCCTAGCCCATCGCGTTCCATATTATGGTGTTGATTCATTGGTGTCCACAACGAGATGCGGTTGGTATTCGCCAGTCACTATTAGAAACACACATGGGGCAGAGCGACGTGCGATCCGACGACAAAGCCGCTGACAACGATGACGAGGTGGTACACAAGGAAGCCTGAAAGGCTTCTTTTCGTAAATAGACTCGTACTCTAGGACTTGGATGCGTGTTTTGTTTTGTTTTGCGCGTGGGTGCCTCGGAAGCGGGGATTCTTCCCCACGAATCAAACCAAAGTCAATCCCAGTTTTCGCCATTCTTGTCAAAACCACCCAAAACTAAGAGTCTGATCCGTCGAACGAGGTTCGAAGAAAATCAGGAGTGGTTGGCTGCCTAGAGGAGAGGATTCTTGAGTCGTAGATTATAGAGTAAATTCTAGAGTAGAAATTCTACTCCAACTAGACGCTTGGCGCAGAAGAAGGATCTTTTCTTGCCGTTCGTGCGGAGGATAGTGTTCCGAAGCGGACTTGTCGTTCCAAGAAGCAGGCAACAACCTCTACTCTTTTTCCTATTCTACACAGATTCGGAAGTTTGTTCCAAACAGCCTCCAACACCATGGAACATTGCACTGATTCCCAACCTCCTAGCTACGGGGTTCAACGGCTGATGCCCCATCCTCATCTCTTCCTTGCAACGTTCCAACCACTACTTCTTCTGGGGATGTCGTTATTCGTTCGGCGCTTTCCATATCTTCCAACACTGGAAAACGAATCGCCAAGTCATCTGCTGCCCCTCGTTCTTGTATGGAATCTGGCTCCTGCGAATCGCTTGTCAATGACTCATGGTCATCTTCCATATCCATAGATCCCATAGCAGCAGCCGTCAAAGCCGTATTGTATCTACTCGCTTCTTCTTCGTCTTCTTCGCGATGTGTTCCTCTTCCCATTTCTTCATCGTCACTGCCGTCGTCTTCCACATCGTACGGATCCAACACAAAATCCCGGCGACAGCAGGGACAACAAGGACCTTGCCGTTGTTTCAAAATCCATTGCTCCATGCACGAAACATGAAAGACGTGTTCACAAGCCGGATTGGAAGACCAGACAATGTCACTGCCTATGCTGTAATTGCCCAAACAAATACTGCAAACATTGGGCGCCTGTCGCAGCTCCGGGGGTTCTTTGGAGTCCGAAGCCACGACGGAGAAAAGGGTGTTGGTACTCGCGGACCAACCAGGTTTGGGGACTTCAATCATTAACAAATCTTCATCCACTGCTTTGACCGGTTGGGAGGGTTCTTCGTTGTTGTCAGCTGAAGTCATGTGGTCGCCGATTCCAAGATTGTGGTCTCCAAATCTGCAGGTAAGTGAAGGGAGCCGCCAGATCCTTCCTCTGTCGTAGTTTGAAATTTCGAGTTGGAAGACATACTATCCGATAAACTTGTCTCTCGCAAATGGGGGAAGTTCTCTTCCTTCAGGCTCTGTTCAATGGAAAGGAGGCACATCGAAAAGTGACCCGTGAGAATTCACAACCCCCAGGACGGATCCAAACAAAAAGAACCTCACACTCCATTTCTGTCCAAGTGAAGACACACACACCTACACCTACACACACACAAATACAAAGACACATACAAAGCTTACCATTCGGACAGGGGCAAACAATTGCGCCAATCTCGCTTTCCGTTCTTCTCGTACTTTCCGTCGCGCCGCTCGCGATTCTTGTCGATGCAAGCGTTGCGAAGCCCTGAGGGCTTGGGAAATACCCGCCAATTCCAATTCCGTAAGCGCCGTAGCCGCCGTTCTTCCCAATACAATCGAATGTAGTACAGGACGGGAATAACAAAACACAAGCCCAAAACACACAAGTACAAAATGGTCAAAATGGTACGACCGCGGTGATTGGTACCCACGTACAATCCTTGGGAACGGGAGTCTTCGCTTTGTAAGAGGCGATCCAGGCGGAGTGAGAGACTTTCGGTAGGAGGGAGCGGCACGTCCATGGGGCTATCCTTCCAAAAGGATGTCATGGTTTTGTCTCGTGAGTGTGCCTATTGGTGTAGTTGGGTTCTAAGGGAACAAAGGAAGGTTTCGTTCCAGAGAGAGAGAGAGGGGGGGGGGAGTCGACGAATGAATCCTCTGGATGTTGGCCAAGGAGTTTCTCTTGCGACTTGGAGGTGGACTCTCCGTTCCTTAGGTGAACCTTCTTCTGGATCCAGAAAACAATGTGGTGCCGCAAGTGACACACATGAGAACCTCCAGGATGCATACGTGCATCGTCGGAATTCTCTGTTGTGTTGTTGAATTCTCTGTGTGCAGCGTGCTTGTCCGTGTCACACCTTTATGTAAATACATACTTCAGACCTGTAGAGGATATTGCTTCTCTCTAAATTCAATGCAGTCCCGACAAGCTGCGATGCCAAGAAGCACTCATCGGACGACGTCTGGGGTGCCAACATCCGAAACTATCTGGGAAGCTTCACTCGTGCCCGCTCTTACTGGAGACTATTTGACAGTAAAAACACTGAGGGAGCAAAGGAACTACCACTGTATCAAGCAACTTTAGCTAGTAGCTATTCATGTTTCAAGCTGAATGGAACATGCGACGAAGGTTGATGGATTCGAATGCTACGAAGTGATCGTTCTTTCGTGCCTTGTCGAAAATAAGAATAGTTATGGAATGTTGCTTCGCGTGATTGTCGGGGTGGTGAATATCGTGGTGTGGTCGTCCTTCTCTTTCTTGGGATTGGGACGAGCACTGTCGTAGTCTTTTCTCGCGCTGACGTATGTGGACTGGACCTCTGTTTTCAACTGCCATTTGGGCTATCCAATCAGTTTTCGGGATCCTCAAGTTCCATCAGTGCCATTGGTCGAGAGGGAGACCTCCGATCGCAGTGAATACATAAAATAATACCACAATAAATGAACATTCCACCACAGATTATTGTCAAAACACGGTGTTTGAAACTATTTTCTATCTTTAAATACACCACTCCCCACTGGCTGACAGACTTGATTGCCTTTTGGAATCTTGACAGACTGACACCAATAGATCGCGAAAACAGACAATTTCAACGTGGTGGTGTCAGGTGCATTGGCACAAGCCCTCCTCGTTCGAGAACAAAGAGATTACCACGACCGACCGCACAGATTCGCTACCACCCATCCAAACGGACTCTACAGACTCGTCACAATGAAACTTCTCAGTCTCCTTAGTCTCTTGTCAGTCGTGACGGCCTTTGGTGTCAAGCCCCACCCACGTCGTCCCTTGACGCAACAGGCACCGGAATCCGCCTTCGAGAAGAAATCGACCGCCGCGTCGTCGCCCTTGTTTCGAGATCCCACCTTGGTGCGAGGAGGAGCCGTTCCTGGATGGGCCGCCTACAACAGTGCCTTGGACAAGAATCCCTTGACTGCCAAGGCCTGCACGTCGTTGGTAGGATGGGCGTTGGGAGACTTTTTGGCACAAGTAAGTCGCGGTGTTTTGTGGTGTAGAGATGTAGTGGTGGTTGGTGGTGGTGACTGCTAGAAGCGTCAAGGAAAGTGGATACTAGAGGACACTAGTTGATACTAGCTCCTGATCTCCTCGAAGCTTTCCAAGCAGTCTTTGCTCGAAAAGATACCATCTGCAACTTGTGCTCAACTGAACCATTTTATTCTTTTGCTCGCTTTCTCGTTAGGTATTTATCACCAAGGAGCCAACCTTTGACATGGCCCGTTTCGTTACGCTCTCTCTCTTTGGATTCCTCTACCATGGACCTTCCGGACATTACTTTTACAACTGGTTGGATAGCAAGATTCCCGGCAACGACTTGTCGTCAGTTGTAAAGAAGGTTGCCTTTGATCAAGTCATTTGGTGTCCCATCTTCATGACGGTCTTTTTCACCTACTTGGGATTAGTCAAGGGGGACTCCTTTTCTGTGATTGGCGAAAAAATCAAGAACGATCTCCTTACCGCCTGCAAGGGATCGTGGCAAATCTGGCCCGCCGTGCACTTGATCAATTTCAAGTTCATCTCCACCAAGCACCGATTGGTCTTCATCAATGGAGTGCAAATTGCCTTTAACATGTTCTTGTCCTTGATTGGATCCAAAAAGTAAAGCGTGTGAGCAAGGCATGTGTGTGGAAGTGAGTGGGAGTAGCTAACACTAACGTAGACATTCTCAACCTTCCCATCTATAGTTTTGTGGTCTAGTGGCTTTTGGTCCATGTTATGCCTCTCTTCTCGCAACGGCTTCTACATTGTGATTACCAACAACTCCGAGTCTGCTGCAGACACTACTATAGACACTACTGCAGCTGCGGTTCGAATCCAATCTTGCTTTGTACTCCGCTCGGTCTGGTCGGTTAGTGTCAACGTGGAAGGATTGGGCTCGGAGTCACCTGCGCTGGCTCGTGTGTTCAACGCGAGCGTAGAGCTCGAACATTCGAATTTCTTGAATTCCGCACACCCGAACTACGCCCACAGGACCGCAAATTTACCTACTAGTAGTGGCGGGCCACGCTGGCCAGTTTGGGGCCCAGCAAAACAACGCATCCGATGCTCACAAAATTGCATGTTAGTGGCACATCCCCACGATGGCTCCGTCGTACATCACTCCCGAGAAGGCTGACGTCAAGGATCACTCTTCTTCTTCCCCAGAAGATACAGAAGAAGTATCCACTGCATCCCCATTGGGAATCCTCCCGTGGAGCTACTTTTACCGATCTCCTGCCGTAGCAGCAGTCTCCCCCGAGAACAACAAGTCGGCTTCCCCATCTCCATCCCAAACCGAGAACTTGCCCTCCGAAGGAGAAGACACGTCTTTGGAACAGGATACGGATCAACTACTCTTGAACCTGAATCATGTCGCTGATGCAACGTGTCAGTTCTCTCGTGGTCCTCGCCCGGTGGTCACTCCCTACTCTGGCAGCAACAACAAGAATCGTCGACGGCAAGTGATTTGGGGTGTCGTTTTTCTGTGTGTGACGGTTCTCGCCATTGCATTGTTCGTATTGTTGTGGGGAATGAATGTGTTTACATCGCCCCGTTCCAAAGCAGTTTCCATCCGAGGAGGAATAGGTGCTAGTCCATTCCCTAGCGAGGCCCCTACTAGTAGTTTGCCGTTGCCCTCCCTGGCGCCCACGCAACAAACACTGGCACCCACGACGACGGCGCCGAGTACAATTCCCACTCATGATCCCAGTATATCGCCTACGTTGACACCTTCCTTGACACCTTCCACACCCCTTCCAACGGTCTCTCCCACCCGACCCCCCATTTCGGCTGACAAGGCCCATTTCGGCTGACAAGGCCTTTCGCTTGCGTTTGTATTGGCGGGAGGACTTTTTTTGGCAAGAAGAAGATGTGGAACGGCAGTGGTGTCTGGAATGTACCACCTGTGAGGAGTGGACCACATCGGATACGGGACAAGGGTGTATCGATGCCAACCGGCATGACTCTACGGACTGCAAAGAGGGAGATCAGCTGTGGATTCAAAATTGCAATGGTTTTCGACAAGGAAGTTCGGGGAATGCTGTCTTTTCCCTCCTTCGCCACAACCACGCCGATCAATTGAAGGTTTGGAAGAAGGACTTGTGTTTGGAACGACTGTCGGGATCCAATCGCATCTTAGTCTTGCAAGAATGCAATGCCTGGAACGATCGTCAATTCTTTGTCGGTTTTGACTTGGAGCGACCCTTTGTGTTGAAACGTGGATTCAAGCGCGCGATGGCGAAGAGCGATGTTTTACTCAACATCATCATCCCAAACCGAACGAAATCCTCTTTTTGGAGAGTTTGTGAACGTGCTTACACATGGGATACGGCGTATTGGGAAGCGCTGGTGGAGGAGGCGTGACCAAGTAGGGCAGACCACTGACTCGTACATGTGGGCGGTGCAAATTTGATGGTGGTTCCTGTTGGTTGTAGATGAGAGCAGAACCAGTGATCGCAGTGGTTTGGATCGAGGCGTGTGACTGTCCAGGTTGCCTCCGAGCGAGGCTGCAGATATCACAACCATTTGCAACCATCTCAAGATATCTATTGATTTTCTATTCTTTTGTTCCTTCAGATCCTTCTTGCAGTAGCTTTGGTGCCGATGATTCATGGTGCCGGTCTATTGCTGTAGTTTGTGGTTTTTCACCCAACCGACCCCTCTCGTACGCCTACCATCAGTCTCAGATTCTTCTTTCCCTCTTGCATATTGTTTCGTAGGATCTTTCTGGTTGCGAAGAGGAGGTGGGGACCATCTGCGCTTTTCATTCCAGGTGATTTCTTCCTGCCTCGATTTTTGCTCCTCCTTTTGTTTCCGGAATCTTCCGTTCCTTCTCTAGAACATTGGTGATACATTTTTCTTGTTATTTGACACTCTTGATGCGCGCTTCCACTTCGACCAACAAGTCGCCTTTGGCATCGGGACAAAAGTGTGCTCCCTCCCCGGGTTGCACAGGATACCAATGCCCCACCTGATATTATGGGACGTCGGCAATGGACATAGACGGTTCCCATGGGATCATCGACGGACAATTTGTCGTGGTCAAAGAGGACGGCACTCCAATTCCGGATGTTGGGTGCGTCGTTTTTTCCAAGACGGTGCGCGTAATGAGATGTTGTGGCCATATCGGGTGGAGGGATTTCTTGACGATGGGGGTGGTACCCAATTTGGTACTGCCCAAGTGCACTACCACGTAGGGGTCGGAGGTGTGGCTTTGCCAAACAAGTTTTGATCCTTGGCGACCAAATTGCGACCTTTTCGAATGCGCACGCAAATGTCGACCAAGGCAATTCCCGACCCACGGCGAATCAAGGGCGGGCGGGGAGCTGGCAAAGAAGTACTTGCACTACTACTATCATTGCCGGCCGGTGGATGCGCAGTTTCGCGCGAGTAGGTAAAGAGACTGCTGCGACGACGAGCGCCACTGGATTTGTGGGAAGTCTCCAAGATTCTCCTCCATCACCAAGTCGTCGTACAAGACGAAGAAGACACCACTTGCAATCGCCTTTTGCAAGACTTGTCCGACCAACCACTTTGAAAGGCCCCTGACGACCAGGGCGCTTCCGCGTTGCCAAAGTGTAAGATGATCCAGGACCCAAGGGTCGCCAGGGCCGTCGTAAAACTGCAAATGACCCATTTTTCCACCGAGTGACTCGACGGTGGAATGGAGGGATCTTGCAAGGTAAAGGCGGCGTTGGCAATTACCAACAAGCCCCCCAAGGTTTCACCGCACAACAAACAAAGGGCGGACAGGCCCATGTACACGCGCGATAGGGTCAAGAGGTCGCCTCCTTCAATGGGGAAGAGGAGTTGGAGCATGATGCTGTAAGGGAGGGCGTTGGAGCAGTTTTGTTTGGTGTGAGAAGATCCTTGTGAAGGGTGCTCTTGAAGGCTTGCTGGGATGGCAGGAAAAGGCAATGAGCTCTCGCGTGGTTATCTTTCTCGGGAAAGAATGGAAGGTTTGTAAGCTTCAATGTAGTGGCACCAGTAAGAAGATGCACCCGTACAAGGGTTTGCGTTGTTGCTGTGCCTGTGATAACATTTGGGGTGAGTTGCATGCAATCTCTGCACACCGAAGCGAAGTCCTCTATGCTTCGCACCTGGAAGTGACTCTGTGTCCCGTCGTTGGGCCTCATCGATACTAACCATATGTATATTTGTTATGGCGTACACTACTACTTATATGCCCCGAAGCACGTTTACACTTCGAATCGTTTTTTAGTACTCCACCTCGTCCCACCTTTTCAACTGAATGTTAGGAAAAATAAAATTGAAATGGAATCATCATCACCTCCAACCTTTGTTCCTTCCGTTGGATTTGGCATGGCCTCTCGTCGTGACTGGTTGACTATGAATTAATCACTATCCACAAACGGATCGTCGCGTAGAGACTCGTCTGGAAGTCTTGGTTGACGGGGTGCTGGTCGTCCTTCTTCTTGCTGTTCTTGCTGTTGTTGTTCTTGCTGTTGTTGTTCTTGCTGTTATTCATATTGTTCCCTCCTTCCCTTCCTTCTGCTATGCTTGGCGTGGTACACCTAGTAGTATAGCAGGTTTCGTTGTACTAGCCGCCGCAGGCGTTCTTGTTTCTCCTCGTCCCGGATCGTCGTATTCGGGCCTGAATGGTCTTGGGACAAGCCATGCAACAAATCCTGAACAGCTTGAGAACGTTGTTGGGAGGGTGATGGGAGGAGGTGAGTTCTTCTGGACTTTGCGGTGGGTGAGGAAGAAGAAGCAGCAGCAGCAGCTCGCTTCGAATGGGTGTTCGTTTGTTCTTCGTAATGACAGATGATTGGCCAATTGGGAGGATTGTCACTGTCCTGATGCTCCTCGTCCTCCTCCTCGCTGCTGCTACTGCTGCTGTCATCGTCCTTGGCAAAGGGCAAACGGAACATGGATCGTTGACGTTTTTGTTGCTTCAATTGACGAGTAGAAACAGGGTGGTTGATAGAAGTAGTAGTAGCCGGGTAGAAGTAGTCGTAGATGTGAGCGGGGTTTTTTCAAGGTAATGATGGAAGGAAGGGGTGTGACTGCATCGTCTGGTCCGTGGTGGACTCTTCCTTTTGAGGAGGAGGAGGAGGATGCGTCACTTGCCTCATTTCTTGTTTTTGATTGACACTCATGACAACATCCTTTTCTTCTGAACTATCTTCTTCTGTAGTAGTCTTGGTTGTAGGGTTGGAAATCACGGTTGTCGTCTTGGAAGAAGGATCCAAAGCTTGCCCGGAGTGCTTCTTGGCTGCTGCTGCTGTCGTTGTTGTTCTTCTTGGCAGTCGTCGTCGTTGTCGTCTTGTGTTTTGCGGCCCATTGCAAGAGGGAATCTTCCGAGGATGACTGTGACAAAAAGGGTCGCGATGCCTCTTTGGGTCGATTCGTCGTAGTGCGAGTAGCAGCAGCAAGTAGCAGCAGCAGCAGCAGCAGGATCCGGAGCGTTGGCATTCCTCTTCGTCGTTCTCGTCTCCTCTTGACAAAAGGAAGAGGCGTCCGACTCGTTTGGAATTTCTTTTCTCTTGGATTTATTGTTCTTGGAGGAGAGGCGGAGGAAGTAGTGTCACAACAATTACTCCTAGGTGACGAGCGTTTGTGCGATTTGAAAGGAGGAGTCTTGCGTGCCGATGGCGGACTGCGACGATTGGTACTACTAGTAGTTGCAGTCGTAGTAGGACGTTTTCTGTGTGGCCGGCGCCTCCGCTGGCTGCTGCTGCTGCTGCTGTTGCTGCTGTTGCTGCTGCTGATTTGCGAACAATACTCGCCAATCCTCCCGGCACATTCCGAACCACCAATGCCACATCGTCGGCACTGATGGTGGACTTGCGTCCTGCATGCTGCGCAAAGGCGTGTGCGTCAGGTACCAAAATTTGATGAAAGAATTGCCACGTCAATTCGGTGAGAGCGCGAATGGCACCCGTTGTGGTGCGGGTGCCGTGGGCGCAATCGTCCTTCAATACAATTGGAGAATGGCGTATTCCAAGGCGCGCCGCCGTTCGAGGAGGCTGGCGTCGTTCTTGTGGTTCATGAGGCGCACGGTACGAGCAAAAATTGAGCCTCTCTCCAAAACTATAATATATACACACAACTCACTCACACTCTAGCTGCTGGCTCGCAGCTAGCAGCTAGCAGCTAGTCGCTAGTCGCTTAGTAGCTCCTCGTTTGCGTTCGTTTTCTGGAAGATTCATGCCTTTCATAGCATTGCGCTTTCCGTCTGGCCGACGGCCGGAGACAACGAGTGTTGAGCATGACGTCAACAACAACATTGGCGAAAACCCACGCGCCCGTGTATAGCGCCTAGTAGGGAATAGCACTACTCCTAGAGTTTCATAGTCTTCTCTCTCCTTTCGATCATGGCAATGAGAAGGAGATTCCTCGATCTCTCTTACGTCTTGTTCGGTCGTGCTAAAACCGGAACGGCGCTCGTCCTGCAATCATCTTCGTTCTGGAACGACCTGACTCGTGCCTGCGTGGCTGGCTCCCCCGCTCCCACAATAGCAGTGACAAAGTAGAACGTAAAGGGGCGGGGCCACTATATACTGCACCCACATACTAGGTTGCCATAGTGTTGGATTGGGCAGCGGGACGAGGATGAGGACAGTGACTGGCAAAAAAGTAAGAGTACAGGAAGTGTGTTGTGTTATAATAATGATAGTCTACTTCCCATAGATAGAACAGAGCTGCAGGGTCGTGCTTCCTACACATAAAGAAACTTACACATCCAAAAGCTCCAACAATCAAGCGGTTGTCGACTTCCAAGTCACAAGTGTAGTCTTCTCCAAATAACGTTACGATGCTTCATCTCTTTTCCAGAGGCATGGAATCAGCCTTCTTCCTCTCTTTTCCGCTCGTTCCATAACTCGCTCTAATCTACACCCCTACAACAACCCTTCGATTTGAACTATCATGTCATCCCCAGCTATGACACAAAATTGCTGGGGCTGGGGCCCCCACATCCCGAAAATATTGTATGCTTGCTTCTTTACGGTTGGAAACATTCCATTGCGACAAGGATTTTTCTTTCAATGCTCTGCAGTCTCGAAACATTGAATCCATGTTAATCACATTGGAGACGTCCCATTGCGACAAGGACTCTCCAGTCAACGAAGTGCAGCCATGGAACATTTCACTCATGTCGGTCACATCGGAGACGTTCCAATGCCAGAACGAATCTCCAGTCAACGAAGTGCAATCAGCAAACATCCCAAAACATTGTGGTCACATTGGAGACGTTCCAATGCCAGAAGAGTACAGGAAGTGTGTTGTGTTATAATAATGATAGTCTACTTCCCATAGATAGAACAGAGCTGCAGGGTCCGTGCTTCATACACATGAAGAAAACTTCCACATCCAAAAGCTCTGACAATCAAGCGGTTGTCGACTTCCAAAGTCACAAGTGTAGTATTCTCCAAATAACGTTACGATGCTTCATCTCTTCTCCAGAGGCATGGAATCAGCCTTCTTCTTCTCTTTTACGCTCGTTCCATAACTCGCTGTAGTCTACACCCCTACAACAACCTTCGATTTGAAGTATCATGTCATTCCCAGCTATGACACAAAATTGCTGGGGCTGGGGCCCCCACATCCCGAAAATATTGTATGCTTGCTTCTTACGTTGGAAACATTCCATTGCGACAAGGATTTTTCTTTCAATGCTCTGCAGTCTCGAAACATTGAATCCATGTTAATCACATTGGAGACGTCCCATTGCGACAAGGACTCTCCAGTCAACGAAGTGCAGCCATGGAACATTTCACTCATGTAGGTCACATTGGAGACGTTCCAATGCCAGAAGGATTCTCCAGTCAACGAAGTGCAGCCATGGAACATTGTATTCATGTTGGTCACATTGGAGACATTCCATTGCAACAAAGGGGACTCTCCAGTCAACGAAGTGCAATCAGAAAACATGCATGTCATGTCTGTCACATTGGAGACGTCCCATTGCGACAAGGATTCTCCAGTCAACGAAGTGCAACCAGAAAACATCTCCTGCATTTCTGTCACATTGGCGACATTCCATTGCGACAAGGACTCTCCGGTCAACGAAGTGCAGCCTTGAAACATCGCTTGCATGTCTGTCATATTGGAGACGTCCCATTGCGAGAAGGACTCTCCAGTCAACGAAGTGCAATCAGAAAACATCCAGCTCATGTCTGTCACATTGGAGGACGTTCATTGCGAACAAGGAGGTCTCCAGTCCAACGACCTGCAACCATAAAACATCTCCTGCATGTTGATCACATTGGAGACATTCCATTGCGATAAGGACTCTCCAGTCAACGAAGTGCAGCCATGGAAACATTTCACTCATGTCGGTCACATCGGAGACGTTCCAATGCCAGAAGGAATCTCCAGTCAACGAAGTGCAACCAAAAAACCATGCACTTCATGTTGGTCACATTGGAGACATTCCATTGCGAGAAGGACTCTCCAGTCAACGAAGTGCAACCAAAAAAACATGCACTTCATGTTGGTCACATTGGAGACATTCCATTGCAACAAGGACTCTCCAGTCAACGAAGTGCAATCAGAAAACATGCATGTCATGTCTGTCACATTGGAGACGTCCATTGCGACAAGGAATCTCCAGTCAACGAAGTGCAACCAGAAAACATCTCCTGCATTTCTGTCACATTGGAGACGTCCCATTGCGACAGGGACTCTCCAGTCAACGAAGTGCAGCCTTGAAACATCGCTTGCATGTCTGTCACATTGGAGACGTCCCATTGCGAGAAGGACTCTCCAGTCAACGAAGTGCAATCAGAAAACATCCAGCTCATGTCTGTCACATTGGCGACATTCCATTGCGACAATGATTCTCCAGTCAACGAAGTGCAGCCTACAAACATCGCTTGCATGTCTGTCACATTGAGACGTCCCATTGCGACAAAGACTCTCCAGTCAACGAAGTGCAACCAGAAAACATTTCACTCATGTCGGTCACATTGGAGACATTCCATTGGCGAGAAGGACTCTCCAGTCAACGAAGTGCAACCAAAAAACATGCACTTCATGTTGGTCACATGGAGACATCCCATTGCGAGAAGGACTCTCCAGTCAAAGAAGTGCAACCATAACACATGAAGCGCATATTGGTCACATTGGAGACATCCCATTGCGAGAAGGACTCTCCAGTCAACGAAGTGCAACCATCAAACATCCAGCTCATGTTGGTCACATTGGAGACATTCCATTGTGACAAGTCGCCATCAAACTTCAAACAGCGCCAAAACATTCCACGCATATTTGTAACTCGTGAGGTATCCCATTCGCCGATGTCGTCGTCTGCGGTTGGCGGAGTATCGCGGAACAACTCATTCATGTGCGTGACTTCGCTCACATCCCAGGTTCTAATGGGGACATCATTGCGTCCCAAGGACGGATCGGCCTTGATCCTGTAATATTTTGAACAGCTTCCCTCAGCTCGTTTCGATTGGTAAACTTGTACGTATACAACTCGTAGATTTCTTGATGAAGGTCTGCAGGGAGCCTGGCACAGAGATTGGCCAGGTCGTCATCCTCTGCACCAAGCATCATATTCGGCTCTACGTCGGGTTGTAAAATGTCCAAGAAAGAAGCAGGTTGGTGCAGTGGTGGTGGCAGTGGTGGTCGGCAGTGGTGGTGGAGCAGTGTCGCCTGACCGGGGACCGCTGTGGATTCAAATCGACTCCTTCGATCAAACATGCATTGGGTTTTCGAATTCCGCTCTATAGGGTAGCAACTTCTTCGCAAAGTATCAACGGATCGTTCTAGGTTAGTAAAACATGCTATCATTCATCAATTCTCATTGTCGCTGCTGTTGTGGTGTCGCCGGTTGATACCCATTCCAATGCTCGTGATACGATTGCCGTTGTCTTCCACCCAGGTTTCCACCAGTGCTATTGTAGTTTCGTCGACGCAGCTTGTGCAATTGGAAAGGGATGAAAGTGATACCAAACAAAGTCGCGAGAGCTCTTGTCTTTCAGCACTTGTAGAGTTCACTCCAATCTCTTCCTCTTCGCGTACTAGTTCGTCCTCTCCAGTAGCGTTTCTCTGCCAACGGTCGTGGAACGGTGCGCCAAAACGTCACACAGTCGGGGGGAGGTGCTCGGTAGTCACACGAACGAACCTCGCGCACCTGACACATCCATCCTCGGTATAACTAATATATATATAGATGTGTGTTATGTATGTGTGCTCCTCCCGCCTCCTCTCTCTCTCGATTCGAGCCACCCGGTGGCGCCTTCTCAGCACCCAGATTGAATTTTCCATCCTTGCGCCAAAAAGAGAACTCAAAAAAAGAGAACTCTAAGTCTCTTCCGAAACGACACGATGCGCTGGATTCGGCGCCCGTTTGTCCTTGACCCTCAAGACCGTTGTTGTTCAAGAACACTAGTCATCGTTCTTTCTTGTTGTGAGAGAGGGTTGTCACGTTTGTGTGGTGTCCAGGGCAACCGAGGAAGGGTCGCTCTTCCTTCGATGAAGAAGAGTGTTTTACATGACTCAACGAATCTTGCCACCCGTCGCGGCTCTTCCCTCCGGATTCCTGTCAGTCGTTATTTCCGACTTTGTCTCCCTCGATCGGCTCCTTCTCGTCCGCCAAGTTGTCAACAAGAGTATCATCGGGTACTAGTAGACGCTTGTCATCGTGTTCTTGTTGCACTAGTTCCTGGTTCCATTCTTGCAAGGCCTTATCCAAAGGTCCTGCCTGTTCTTGCACCACCGTTGAAAGCGTGCTTCTTTGCGTTGATTTTGTAAGATTTCGGCGGCGGTAATGTTGGACAACAAGGCTTGCCAAAAGAGGACGTCGTCAGGATCTTCGTGATCTTCGTCGGTCCGCGACAATGCTATCGTAACTTCCTGCATCTTTTTCTTGTTGTAGAATTTGGGAATGAATCTCTTGGACCGACGGCGAGACACGTGTGGTATCTTTGTGGCTCACACTACTGCTGCTACTTTTGGAACGAAACAAGTCGTTCACAGCTTCTGGCGATTCTTGTTGTTGACGACTCTGTTCCTGAGCCACGAGCAATTGATTCCATTCGTCTTCGTTCAAATCCTCCTCATCATTGGTGCCATCGTCCTTCAATCGTCATCATTATTGTAGAGGGACTCGTCCCTGAGATTTTCCGTGTAGACACTCTTCCGGTCGTCTAGGAATCGATCATTGGTCATAGTCATTGTTGTGGGCCAGTTTCGTCGTCTCGGTCGTCGTTTGGGGTGGGGAGTCGTCCATCCTCGTTTTCTTCGTCCATCCATTCTTCGGGATCCGTCCACACCACATCCGGCTGGAAAATGCCTCCCACTGGGGAATCTCATTCATGGAAATGGACGTTGGGTTTGGTAGCGTCCCGAAAACTAGTAGTAGCACTAGTAGTAGCACTGGTAGTAGCACTAGTAGTAGAGCTAGTAGTCTCCTCGTCTTTTTCTCGTAGCAAAGTCAAAGCAGGTGGAGGTCGACCGACCAAGAAGGAGTCGTCCTCCTTTGTTCCTTTTGTTTGTTGTTGTTGTTGTTGTCGCTTTTTCAACCATGCCACACTGGCCTCATCCCCTTCTTCCAAGGCAATCTCTTGCAAGCGTTGCAGAAGCACTGGATTTTGCATTTGCCAGGGCGACGACGACGGGTCGGCAGTGTTGTTATTGTTATTGCTATTGCTATTGGGGAATCCCCCAGTCTTGGGGGAAGGATCCATCGATGATAGATCTTGATCTTGTTGATTGTCAGTGTAGGTTGGAAAGAGAGGAGCTTCTGCGGGACCCCACAAGGCTTCGTGCGTCTTGCGCTGCGGAAGGGATGTTTGACTGGTGAATTCACTCCAGACTTGGTCCATGGAGTCGAGGAGGGACGCAGGATTGGAGGAGGAGTTGTCGTCATCGTTGTTGTCATCGTAGAATCCCTCTTCGGGAGAAACCGACCAGGACCCTCGCGAGACACCACGACAGGGGACGAAGGGAGTCCGTTGGTGTCGCACCCGCAAGAAGTCGGAGAGGATATAGGCCCGCGTGTTTGTCGCTGCCAGGATCAGCCACCCTCTTGGCTGCATACTACTCGTTCTTCCAGTACCAGTAAATTAAAGAAAGAAAGAGAGAGTACTGTTGTGAGCAGAGATCGGTTGTGCGAGCTGGGAGGAGGTTCCACTTTTGGAGTAGGTTTCTGCACGCCTCGTTCGAGTTGCTTCATCATTGTCCGTCCGTCAACCCTGAAGAGGGACGCCTGCCCGGCTATCCGTCCCACCCGAAGGGAGAGCTAATATATTAGCTCAATCCCAAACAACAACAACAACAACAACACACACTCCTGTGCGTTCTACCCACTACTAATAACCCACACAAAACCCAAAAAAACACCCAAATTCATCATGCCCCGCTTCTTTGACGACTACTCCAATACCTACTTGACGCACGACAGCTCCGCCGGTCGGAAACAACAACGACGGGGTTGGAAGTTTCGTGAAAACTTCAAACTGCAGATTGTCACTGTCCTGATGCTCCTCGTCCTCGTCCTCGCTGCTGCTACTGCTGCTGTCATCGTCCTTGGCAAAGGGCAAACGGAACATGGATCGTTGACGTTTTTGTTGCTTCAATTGACGAGTAGAAACAGGGTGGTTGATAGAAGTAGTAGTAGTCGTAGTAGAAGTAGTCGTAGATGTGAGCGGTTTTTTTTTCAAGGTAACGATGGAAGGAAGGGGTGGTGACTGCATCGTCTGGTCCGTGGTGGACTCTTCCTTTTGAGGAGGAGGAGGAGGATGCGTCACATGCCTCATTTCTTGTTTTTGATTGACACTCATGACAACATCCTTTTCTTCTGAACTATCTTCTTCTGTAGTAGTTTTGGTTGTAAGGTTGGAAATCACGGTTGTCGTCTTGGAAGAAGGATCCAAAGCTTGCCCGGAGTGCTTCTTGCTGCTGCTGCTGCTGTCGTTGTTCTTCTTCTTCTTCTTGCAGTCGTCGTCGTTGTCGTCTTGTGTTTTGCGGCCCATTGCAAGAGGGAATCTTCCGAGGATGACTGTGACAAAAAGGGTCGCGATGCCTCTTTGGGTCGATTCGTCGTAGTGCGAGTAGCAGCAGCAGCAGCAGGATCCGGAGCGTTGGCATTCCTCTTCGTCGTTCTCGTCTCCTCTTGACAAAAGGAAGAGGCGTCCGACTCGTTGGAATTCCTTTCTCTTGGATTTATTGTTCTTGGAGGAGAGGCGGAGGAAGCAGTGTCACGTTCCAATGCCAGAAGGATTCTCCAGTCAACGAAGTGCAACCAGCAAACATGAAGCTCATGTTTGTCACATTGGCGACATTCCATTGCGACAAGGACTCTCCAGTCAACGAAGTGCAATCAGCAAACATGCATGTCATGTCTGTCACATTGGAGACGTCCCCATTGCGACAGGGACTCTCCAGTCAACGAAGTGCAGCCATGGAACATTTCACTCATGTCGTTCACATTGGAGACGTCCCATTGCGACAAGGACTCTCCGGTCAACGAAGTGCATTTAGTAAACATGAAGCTCATGTTTGTCACATTGGCGACATTCCATTGCGACAAGGACTCTCCAGTCAACGAAGTGCAAGCTTGAAACATCACTTGCATGTCTGTCACATTGGAGACGTCCCATTGCGACAAGGACTCTCCAGTCAACGAAGTGCAACCAGAAAACATCTCCTGCATGTTGATCACATTGGAGACATTCCATTGCGACAAGGACTCTTCAGTCAACGAAGTGCAACCAGAAAACATGCATGCCATGTTGGTCACATTGAAGACGTTCCATTGCGACAACGACTCTCCAGTCAACAAAGTGCAACCAGAAAACATCCAGCTCATGTTGGTCACATTGGACACATTCCATTGCAACAAGGACTCTCCAGTCAACGAAGTGCAACCAACAAACATCCAGCTCATGGTGGTCACATTGGAGACATTCCATTGTGACAAGTCGCCATCAAACTCAAAACAGGCGAAAAACATTCCAAGCATATTTGTTAACTCTTGAGGTATCCCAATCGCCGATGTCGTCGTCTGCGGTTGGCGAAGTACGATTGAACAACCCATTCATGTCCGTGACCTCGCTAACATCCCAGGTTCTAATGGGGACATCATTGCGTCCCAAGGACGGATCGGCCTTGATCCTGTAATATTTTTGAACAGCTTTCCTCAGCTCGTATCGATTGGTAAACTTGTACGTATACAACTCGTAGATTTCTTGATGAAGGTCTGCAGGGAGCCTGGCACAGAGATTGGCCAGGTCGTCATCCTCTGCACCAAGCATCATCTTCGGCTCTACGTCGGGTTGTAAAATGTCCAAGAAAGAGCAGGTTGGTGGCAGTGGTGGTGGCAGTGGTGGTGGCAGTGGTGGTGGCAGTGGTGGTGGAGCAGTGTCGCCTGACCGGGGACCGCTGTGGATTCAAAATCGACTCCTTCGATCAAACATGCATTGGGTTTCGAATTCCGCTCTATAGGGTAGCAACTTCTTCGCAAAGTATCAACGGATCGTTCTAGGTTAGTAAAACATACTATCATTCATCACTTCTCATTTTCGCTGCTGTTGTGGTGTCGCCGGTTGATACCCATTCCAATGCTCGTGATACGATTGCCGCTGTCTTTCCATCCAGGTTTTCACCAGGGTATCAGCAGAAGCCTGGATGCTATTGTTGCTGCGTTGCTGACTGGAAGGTTTCGAATACGCAGGTGGAATGGAAGAGGAAAATGTCACTTCTGCTTGGTCGTCGACATCTTCAAAGACTTCGGCGGAGGAAGAAGTGGCATGGCGAAAGCCAGGAGGCGTCCTGGTAGTAGTATGATGGAGAGTGCCGTTCTTTCTTCCTACTCTGCGTTCCTGATGGCGTCGACGTTCGTGATAGCGTTGTATTTCTGCTTGCATTTGCGCAAATTCCACACCTTCAAGTGGGAATAGCGTTCCTGGAGTCGGTAGGGCCTCCAAGGCAAAATAGTAGTCGCAGAAGTAGTTGCTGCAGATGGTATCGCCAGAGTTCTCGAGGAAGGGCTGCTGCTGTTTCTTTCTCCTTCACCACCACGTTCTGATAATTCGACTTGCTTCTTTTCTTCATGAGCACTGGTAGTAGGATAGCACGAAGTAGGCACACAGAAGTGACAAACAAATACAAACATTAACAAACAAAAACAAACAAATACACACATTAACAAACAAAGACAAACAAGGACAAACAAAGACAAACATTAACAAACGAAGACAACCAAAGACAAACATTAACAAGCAAAAACAAACATTAACAAACACGCGATGGCACGTGAAAATCTCCCTCCCCACCTTGACAACCACCACAAAAACCCCAACAACTACAACTACTACTACAACTACAACTACTACTACTACTACTACTACAACAACTAAAATAGCGACAACAACAATAGCAACATCAACAGCAGCAGCAACATCAACATGGGGCCTCTACCACAACGTGCTTTGCGACTTGACCGGCGCTGTCATCATTGACTTCACCGCCTTCACACCACAGCATGCTGAGGATCCCCGCAGCCATCCCCTCCTGGAGCGGCACCGTCTGTGACTCTGAGTACCTGAGAATCCCGATTGAGAGGCAGTTTGTGGCGAACGACGCCCGACACGGTTCGCAATGGCCTGCTCCCTGGACCACACACTTTCCAACTCCGGAAGGCCCCCGTCTTTTTCGACTGATCTTCCTGGTAGAAGGTATTTACCTCGGTTGTTTCAATTAATTTTGTTTGTCATCTGAACCCACCTTTCGACCCACCACGGGTCCCTCGGCGGCTCCTCCTTCCTTGGATCTTGGATCCTAGTGTCGGGCCGAGTGCAAGCACAAGTTCTTTACCGCCATCGACGTCTCCGTCTTCCAAGCCTTCAACGGCGCCTCTGACATCTCTGAGTATATCGCCCTCGACCAGGTTCTATCCCAGTTCTTTTCCAAGCACGACACCCACCTTAGCACACAAGAGCCGAGCCTTAGCCCGAGCGGTGTCCGTGATTGCCTACATTTTGGATCTCAATGACCAGGACCACGACTACGCGGGCCCAACCACCCATGATGGAACAACACGGCATGTTGGAAGTGGGCAACGGCTTTGTCAAACACTAATTTAAGTCAAACACTAATTTAAGTCAATATGTTGTAGCTTTCTCATCTTGGTCGTTTTCCTTGTTCCTCTTTCTACCATTTTCGAATGGGGACCTGAAGTCTCCTGCTCGTACCGGAACACCTTTTCTTGCTTTGAGCCTCTCTTCTTATTCAACCAGTTTACATATTTTTGGTATCTTACCTCCTGGTAGATGCGCTGACGGAATTTATGCTTGTCGAAAAGCATATATTCCGGCCGGGTTTGGCGCAAATCGGAGGGTTTGATTCCAATATGCCGACCATTCGTAACATCGTCTCTGAGTAGGACTCGGGCTCTAGTCTTGTAGAAACACCAACTCTCCTTTTTTGTTTATCGTCTTCTCGGGGTAGAGAACTCGATCGCGCTCCAAGAGAGGACGGGAGGTGCTTGGCTGCCTGCAACCGGTGATCCTTCAACCGCGCTTTAAATTGTTCGAAAACAACATCCTCAAAGCCTTCCTGCATCCCTGTAGAAGCCCCATGCCTCCTCTGCAGTGATATCATCTCGCTGGAATAGGATTCCATCGGATGGCATCGATTGTGAGGCTTGGGAAAAGTGGGATGAGACATTCCCTGTTGATTCGAAACAAAAGTCGCACAAACATGCCCGCTGCGCCGCCAAGTTCGAAGTTGGACTGTCCATTTTCAAGCCCCAAATTGTTTGGATTAATGGACCTTTCCCAGGTGGGATAAATGATGTGACAATTTTTAACATCTGACGGTGGTCTCGTGGAGAGAATACCTGAGGGGAAGCTCGTAGTCGCCGACTCAGGATACAGGGTGAAGAACCCACAACAGAGAAAAAAAAAGATTACTGCTGCTACCGTTGCTTGGGGGTGACGAGCGTTTGTGCGATTTGAAAGGAGGAGTCTTGCGTGCCGATGGCGGACTGCGACAATTGGTACTACTAGTAGTTGCAGTCGTAGTAGGACGTTTCTGTGTGGCCGGCGCCTCCGCTGCTGCTGCTGCTGTTGCTGCTGTTGCTGCTGTTGCTGCTGTTGCTGCTGCTGATTTGCGAACAATACTCGCCAATCCTCCCGGCACATTCCGAACCACCAATGCCACATCGTCGGCACTGATGGTGGACATGCGTCCTGCATGCTGCGCAAAGGCGTGTGCGTCAGGTACCAAAATTTGATGAAAGAATTGCCACGTCAATTCGGTGAGAGCGCGAATGGCACCCGTTGTGGTGCGGGTGCCGTGGGCGCAATCGTCCTTCAATACAATTTGGAGAATGGCGTATTCCAAGGCGCGCCGCCGTTCGAGGAGGCTGGCGTCGTTCTTGTGGTTCATGAGGCGCACGGTACGAGCAAAAATTGAGCCTCTCTCCAAAACTATAATATATACACACAACTCACTCACACTCTAGCTGCTGGCTCGCAGCTAGCAGCTAGCAGCTAGTCGCTAGTAGCTCCCTCGTTTGCGTTCGTTTTCTGGAAGATTCATGCCTTTCATAGCATTGCGCTTTCCGTCTGGCCGACGGCCGGAGGCAACGAGTGTTGAGCATGACGTCAACAACAACATTGGCGAAAACCCACGCGCCCATGTATAGCGCCTAGTAGGGAATAGCACTACTCCTAGAGTTTCATAGTCTTCTCTCTCCTTTCGATCATGGCAGTGAGAAGGAGATTCCTCGATCTCTCTTATGTCTTGTTCGTTCGTGCTAAAACCGGAACGGCGCTCGTCCTGCAATCATCTTCGTCCTGGAACGACCTGACTCGTGCCTGCGTGGCTGCCTCCCCCGCTCCCACTATGGCAGTGACAAAGTAGAACGTAAAGGGGCGGGGCCACTATATACTGCCACCCACATACTAGGTTGCCATAGTGTTGGATTGGGCAGCGGGACGAGGATGAAGACAGTGACTGGCAAAAAAGTAAGAGTACAGGAAGTGTGTTGTGTTATAATAATGATAGTCTACTTCCCATAGATAGAACAGAGCTGCAGGGTCGTGCTTCATACACATGAAGAAACTTACACATCCAAAAGCTCCAACAATCAAGCGGTTGTCGACTTCCAAAGTCACAAGTGTAGTCTTCTCCAAATAACGTTACGATGCTTCATCTCTTTTCCAGAGGCATGGAATCAGCCTTCTTCCTCTCTTTTCCGCTCGTTCCATAACTCGCTCTAATCTACACCCCTACAACAACCCTTCGATTTGAACTATCATGTCATCCCCAGCTATGACACAAAATTGCTGGGGCTGGGGCCCCCACATCCCGAAAATATTGTATGCTTGCTTCTTACGTTGGAAACATTCCATTGCGACAAGGACTTTTCTTTCAATGCTCTGCAGTTTCGAAACATTGAATCCATGTTAGTCACATTGGAGACGTCCCATTGCGACAAGGACTCTCCAGTCAACGAAGTGCAGCCATGGAACATTTCACTCATGTCGGTCACATCGGAGACGTTCCAATGCCAGAAGGAATCTCCAGTCAACGAAGTCCAACCAGAAAACATCCCAAACATTGTGGTCACATTGGAGACGTCCCATTGCGACAAGGACTCTCCAGTCAACGAAGTGCACGCACCAAACAAGTATCACATGTCTGTCACATTGGAGACGTCCCATTGCGACAAGGACTCTCCGGTCAACGAAGTGCAGCCATGGAACATTTCACTCATGTAGGTCACATTGGAGACGTTCCAATGCCAGAAGGATTCTGCAGTCAACGAAGTGCAGCCATGGAACATTTTTCTCATGTCTGCCACATTGGAGACATTCCATTGCGAGAAGGATTCTCCAGTCAGCGAAGTGCAACCAGAAAACATCTCCTGCATGACTGTCACATTGGAGACATTCCATTGCGACAAGGACTCTCCAGTCAACGAAGTGCAGCCATGGAACATTTTACTCATGTCTGCCACATTGGAGACGTTCCAATGCCAGAAGGACTCTCCAGTCAACGAAGTGCAATCAGCAAACATGCATGTCATGCCTGTCACATTGGAGACGTCCCATTGCGACAGGGACTCTCCAGTCAACGAAGTGCAACCAGCAAACATGATGCTCATGTTGGTCACATTAGAGACGTTCCATTGCGACAAGGACTCTCCAGTCAACGAAGTGCAGCCTTGAAACATCCAGCTCATGTCGTTCACATTGGAGACGTCCCATTGCGAAAAGGACTCTCCGGTCAACGAAGTGCATTTCCTAAATATGCAGCTCATGTCGGTCACATTGGAGACGTTCCATTGCGACAAGGACTCTCCAGTCAACGAAGTGCAGCCAGAGAACATCTCCTGCATGACTGTCACATTGGAGACGTTCCAATGCCACAAGGACTCTCCAGTCAACGAAGTGCATTTCTTAAATATGAAGCTCATGTCGGTCACATTGGAGACGTTCCAATGCCACAAGGACTCTCCAGTCAACGAAGTGCACTCAGCAAACATCCAGCTCATGTTGGTCACATTGGAGACGTTCCATTGCGACAAGGACTCTCCAGTCAACGAAGTGCAGCCAGAAAACATCCAGCTCATGTCGGTCACATTGGAGACGTTCCAATGCCACAAGGACTCTCCAGTCAACGAAGTGCAACCAGAAAACATCCAGCTCATGTTGGTCACATTGGAGACATTCCATTGTGACAAGTCGCCATCAAACTCAAAACAGGCGAAAAACATTCCAAGCATATTTGTAACTCGTGAGGTATCCCATTCGCCGATGTCGTCGTCTGCGGTTGGCGAAGTACAGCTGAACAGCTCACTCATGTCTGTGACTTCGCTCACATCCCAGGTTCCAATGGGGACACCATTGCGTCCCAATGATGGATCGGCCTTGATCCTGTAATATTTTTGAACAGCTTCCCTCAGCTCGTTTCGATTGGTAAACTTGTACGTATACAACTCGTAGATTTCTTGATGAAGGTCTGCAGGGAGCCTGGCACAGAGATTGGCCAGGTCGTCATCCTCTGCACCAAGCATCATCTGTAGTAGTAGTTGTTGTAGTAGTAGTAGTAGTTGTAGTTGTAGTAGTAGTTGTGGTAGTTGTATGGGGTTTTTGTGGTGGTTGTCAAGGTGGGGAGGGAGATTTTCACGTGCCATCGCGTGTTTGTTAATGTTTGTTTTCTTGTTTGTTCTTTGTTTCGTTAATGTTTCTTGTTCCTTGTTTGTCTTTGTTTGTTAATGTGTGTATTTGGTTGTTTTTGTTTGTTAATGGTTGTATTTCTGCTTGCCTCTTGCGCAAATTCCTACCTTCAAGCTCAGGAAGAAATAGCGTCATGGAGTCGGTAGGGCTCAAGGCAAATAGTAGTCGCAGAAGTAGTTGCTGCAGATGGTATCGCCAGAGTTCT
>NW_027551697.1:17500-31957 GCF_051989575.1 Stigmatopora nigra | reverse complement strand
TTGGTCATTTCTGTGCAAAAATAAACATTATAGATGGTTCTGGGGCTATTTGACACTATAATAAAGGTCAAAAACATGCTAATTTGCGATAAAAACAATGTCTTTATTAGAACCGGTCCATTTCGGTTCTGGTTGGTGTTTTGACCCAGAAATGGTGTTCAATGATGATATAGACATATTTACTAATAGACTTTAAAATTTTATCATTAAGACATATTCTGGGGCTTAGTTATACCATAATCAATGACCTCTATTTTGGTGATCTATTTTTGCAAAGTTGTCGTATTAGAACCGGTCCAGGTCGGTTCTGGTTAATGCTATTAATTTGATTTTTTTTATATTGTGTAAAGGTAACTCTTTTGGTCATTCTGTGCAAAAATAAACATTATAGATGGTTCTGGGCTATTTGACACTATAATAAAGGTCAAAAACATGCTAATTTGCGATAAAAACAATGTCTTTATTAGAACCGGTCCATTTCGGTTCTGGTTGGTGTTTTGACCCAGAAATGGTGTTCAATGATGATATAGACATATTTACAAATAGACTTTAAAATTTTATCATTAAGACATATTCTGGGGCTTAGTTATACCATAATCAATGACCTCTATTTTGGTGATCTATTTTGCAAAGTTGTCGTATTAGAACCGGTCCATGTCGGTTCTGGTTAGTGCTATTAACTTGAATTTTGTATATTGTGTAGATAACACTATTTTGCTCATTCTGTGAAAAAATAAAGATTAAAAGTGGTTCTGGGGCTATTTGCCAACATAATAAAGGTCAAAAACATGCTAATTTGCGATAAAAACAATGTCTTTATTATAACCGGTCCATTTCGGTTCTGGTTGGTTATTTGACCCAGAAATGGTGTCTAATGATGATATAGACCTATTTACTAATATACTTTAAAGTTTCATCATTAGGGCATGTTCTGGAGCTTAGTTATACTATAATCAATGACCTCTATTTTGGAACTCTATTTTTGCAAAGTTGTCGTATTAGAACCGGTCCAGGTCGGTTCTGGTTATCGCTATTAATTTGATTTTTTTATATTGTGTAGATGTAACTATTTTGGTCATTCTGTGAAAAAATAAACATTATAGATGGTTCTGGGGCGAATTGCCACTATATAAAAATCAAAAACATGCTAATTTGCGATAAAAACAATGTCTTTATTAGAACCGGTCCCATTTCGGTTCTGGTTGGTGTTTTGACCCAGGAATGGTCTTCAATGATGATATAGACATATTTCCTAATATACTTTAAAGTTTTATCATTAAGGCATGTTCTGGGGCTTAGTTATACTATAATCAATGACCTCTTATTTGGTGCTCTATTTTTGCAAAGTTGTCGTATTAGAACCGGTCCAGGTCGGTTCTGGAGAATGCTATTAATTTGATTTTTTTATATTGTGTAGAGGTAACTATTCTGGTCATTGTGTGAAAAAATAAAGATTAAGGATGGTTCTGGGGCGAATTGCCACTATAATAAAGGTCAAAAACATGCTAATTTGCGATAAAAACAATGTCTTTATTAGAACCGGTCCATTTCGGTTCTGGTTAATGTTTTGACCCAGGAATGGTCTTCAATGATGATATAGACATATTTACTAATATACTTTAAAGTTTTATCATTAAGGCATGTTCTGGGGCTTAGTTATACTATAATCAATGACCTCTTATTTGGTGCTCTATTTTTGCAAAGTTGTCGAATTAGAACCGGTCCAGGTCGGTTCTGGTTAATGTTATTAATTTGATTTTTTTATATTGTGTAAAGGTAACTCTTTTGGTCATTCTGTGAAAAAATAAACATTATAGATGGTTCTGGGGCGAATTGCCACTATAATAAAGTTCAAAAACATGCTAATTTGCGATAAAAACAATGTCTTTATTAGAACCGGTCCATTTCGGTTCTGGTTGGTGTTTTGACCCAGGAATGGTGTCTAATGATGATATATATCGATTTTCTAATAAACTTTAAAGTTTTATTATTACAACATATTCTGGGGCTTAGTTATACCATAATCAATGACCTCTATCTGGGCACTCTTTTTTGCAAAGTTGTCGAATTAGAACCGGTCCAGGTCGGTTCTGGTTAATGCTATTAATTTGATTTTTTAATATTGTGTAGATGTAACTATTTTGCTCATTCTGTGAAAAAATAAACATTATAGCTCGTTCTGGGGCTATTTGCCATCATAATAAATGTCAAAAACATGCTAAATTGCGATAAAAACAATGTCTTTATTAGAACCGGTCCATTTCGGTTCTGGTTGGTGTTTTGACCCAGGAATGGTGTCTAATGATGATATATATCGATTTTCTAATAAACTTTAAAGTTTTATTATTACAACATATTCTGGGGCTTAGTTATACCATAATCAATGACCTCTATCTGGGCACTCTTTTTTTGCAAAGTTGTCGTATTAGAACCGGTCCAGGTCAGTTCTGGTTAATGCTATTAATTTGATTTTTTAATATTGTCTAGATGTAACTATTTTGCTCATTCTGTGAAAAAATCAATATTATAGATGGTTCCGGGGCTATTTGCCATCATAAAAAAGGTCAAAAACATGCTAAATTGCGATAAAAACAATGTCTTTATTAGAACCGGTCCATTTCGGTTCTGGTTGGTGTTTTGACCCAGGAATGGTGTTCAATGATGATATAGACATATTTACTAATATACTTTAAAGTTTAATCATTAAGACATATTGTGGGGCTTAGTTATACAATAATCAATGACCTCTATTTTGGTACTCTATTTTTGCAAAGTTGTCGTATTAGAACCGGTCCATGTCGGTTGTGGTTGATACTATTAACTTGATTTTTTAATATTGTGTAGAGGAATATATTTTGCTCATTCTGTGAAAAAATAAAGATTATAGCTCGTTCTGGGGCTATTTGCCACCATAATTAGTTTCAAAAACATGCTAATTTGCGATAAAAACAATGCCTGTATTAGAACCGGTCCATTTCGGTTCTGGTTTGTTTTTTAACATGAAGATGGTAACCAATATTAAAAGAGATCTATAATTGACAATTCTGTATAAAAATTATCATCCAGGGATGTTCAGAAGTTGTGTTATGTCTAAATCAATGACATCAACATTGGACACTTTAACATCACATATTTTGTCTTAATAAAAGGCTAAATCGGTTCTGTATGTTTATTTTATACACAAATAGTTTCATATGACTGGGTAAATGTATATTTAACTATTCTGTTTAAAATAAGGATCCAGGATGGTTCTGTTCAAAATAGTGGCCCAAAACATGCATATTCACATACAATGTATTTAATTCAACCTCCAGAAATGGTTAAAGTGTATTAAAATAGAGTTCCATAAATGCTGAAATTGTATTAAAATAGACCTCCATAAATGGTGAAAATGTATTAAAATAGACCTCCATAAATGGGTAAAGTGTATAAAAATGGTCCTCCATAAATTCTTAAAATGTATTAAAATAGACCTCCAGAAATCACCAAAATGTTTAAAATAGGACCTCCATAAAACGTAAAAGTGTATAAAAATAGACTTCCATGGAGAAATAAACCTCCAGAAATGCTCAAAATGTATAAAATAGGACCTCCATAAAACGTAAAAGTGTATAAAAATAGACTTCCATGGAAGAATAAACCTCCAGAAATGCTCAAAATGTATAAAATAGGACCTCCATAAAACGTAAAAGTGTATAAAAATAGACTTCCATGGGAGAAATAAACCTCCAGAAATGCTCAAAATGTATAAAATAGGACCTCCATAAAACGTAAAAGTGTATAAAAATAGACTTCCATGGAAGAATAAACCTCCAGAAATGCTCAAAATGTATAAAATAGGACCTCCATAAAACGTAAAAGTGTATAAAAATAGACTTCCATGGAAGAATAGACCTCCAGAAATGCTCAAAATGTATAAAATAGGACCTCCATAAAACGTAAAAGTGTATAAAAATAGACTTCCATGGAAGAATAGACCTCCAGAAATGCTCAAAATGTATAAAATAGGACCTCCATAAAACGTAAAAGTGTATAAAAATAGACTTCCATGGAAGAAAAAACCTCCAGAAATGCTCAAAATGTATAAAATAGGACCTCCATAAAACCTAAAAGTGTATTTAATTCGACTTCCAAGGAAGAAAAAACCTCCAGAAATGCTCAAAATGTATAAAATAGGACCTCCATAAAACCTAAAAGTGTATTTAATTCGACTTCCATGGAAGAAAAAACCTCCAGAAATGCTCAAAATGTATAAAATAGGACCTCCATAAAACGTAAAAGTGTATAAAAATAGACTTCCATGGAGAAATAAACCTCCAGAAATGCTCAAAATGTATAAAATAGGACCTCCATAAAACGTAAAAGTGTATAAAAATAGACTTCCATGGAAGAATAAACCTCCAGAAATGCTCAAAATGTATAAAATAGGACCTCCATAAAACGTAAAAGTGTATAAAAATAGACTTCCATGGAAGAATAGACCTCCAGAAATGCTCAAAATGTATAAAATAGGACCTCCATAAAACGTAAAAGTGTATAAAAATAGACTTCCATGGAAGAATAGACCTCCAGAAATGCTCAAAATGTATAAAATAGGACCTCCATAAAACGTAAAAGTGTATAAAAATAGACTTCCATGGAAGAAAAAACCTCCAGAAATGCTCAAAATGTATAAAATAGGACCTCCATAAAACCTAAAAGTGTATTTAATTCGACTTCCAAGGAAGAAAAAACCTCCAGAAATGCTCAAAATGTATAAAATAGGACCTCCATAAAACCTAAAAGTGTATTTAATTCGACTTCCATGGAAGAAAAAACCTCCAGAAATGCTCAAAATGTATAAAATAGGACCTCCATAAAACGTAAAAGTGTATAAAAATAGACTTCCATGGAGAAATAAACCTCCAGAAATGCTCAAAATGTATAAAATAGGACCTCCATAAAACGTAAAAGTGTATAAAAATAGACTTCCATGGAAGAATAAACCTCCAGAAATGCTCAAAATGTATAAAATAGGACCTCCATAAAACGTAAAAGTGTATAAAAATAGACTTCCATGGAAGAATAGACCTCCAGAAATGCTCAAAATGTATAAAATAGGACCTCCATAAAACGTAAAAGTGTATAAAAATAGACTTCCATGGAAGAAAAAACCTCCAGAAATGCTCAAAATGTATAAAATAGGACCTCCATAAAACCTAAAAGTGTATTTAATTCGACTTCCATGGAAGAAAAAAGCTCCAGGAATCACCAAAATGTATAAAATAGGACCTCCATAAAACGCAAAAGTGTATTTAATTCGACTTCCATGGAAGAAAAAACCTCCAGAAATGCTCAAAATGTATAAAATAGGACCTCCATAAAACCTAAAAGTGTATTTAATTCGACTTCCATGGAAGAAAAAAGCTCCAGGAATCACCAAAATGTATAAAATAGGACCTCCATAAAACGCAAAAGTGTATTTAATTCGACTTCCATGGAAGAAAAAAGCTCCAGGAATCACCAAAATGTATAAAATAGGACCTCCATAAAACGCAAAAGTGTATTTAATTCGACTTCCATGGAAGAAAAAACCTCCAGAAATGCTCAAAATGTATAAAATAGGACCTCCATAAAACGCAAAAGTGTATTTAATTCGACTTCCATGGAAGAAAAAAGCTCCAGAAATCACCAAAATGTATAAAATAGGACCTCCATAAAACGCAAAAGTGTATTTAATTCGACTTCCATGGAAGAAAAAAGCTCCAGAAATCACCAAAATGTATTTAATTCGACTTCCATGGAGGAAAAAAAACCTCCAGGAAATGTGAAAAGCTCCATAAAAGCTGGAGCTCCATAGCTCCAGGAGAACCAGAGCTCCATAGATCCATAAGGACCGGAGCTCCATACCTCCAGGAGGACCGGAGCTCCATACCTCCAGGAGGACCGGAGCTCCATACCTCCAGGAGGACCGGAGCTCCATACCTCCAGGAGGACCGGAGCTCCATACCTCCAGGATTCCCTGGTTGTCAAAAATATTCTAAGTCGAAAATATTCTAAGTCCGAAAAGTGTGAAAAAATGACTATGTCCGACAGGACTCTGTCATTTTTTTGGAAAAAGTGTGAAAAAATGACTATGTCCGACAGGACTCTGTCATTTTTTTGGAAAAAGTGTGAAAAAATGACTATGTCCGACAGGACTCTGTCATTTTTTTGGAAAAAGTGTGAAAAAATGACTATGTCCGACAGGACTCTGTCATTTTTTTGGAAAAAGTCGAAAAATGACTAAGTCGCGAAGGACATAGTCATTTTTTCGATTTTTCAGGTCTACCAGGGCAGTTCATTTGGGTCTACCAATACTATGGGATATGAGCTAGCCTACTCCCGCACTTGCCGGAGGTCTGGAGAAAGCCTTCGGCAAGTATATAGGGAGGGGAAAATATTGGAATCTGAAAATTTTCTAAGTCCAAATGTTGGACTTTGAATTTTTTTGGAGGGCTGGAGCTCCATAGATCCAGGGGGGGCCGGAGCTCCGGACAACCAGTAGAACCGGAGGGCCGGAGCTCCGGAGCTCCGGAGCTCCGGAGCTCCGGAGCTCCAGGGGGCCGGAGCTCCGGAGCTCCGGAGCTCCGGAGCTCCAGAGCTCCAGGGGACCGGAGCTCCGGAGCTCCGGAGCTCCAGGGGACCGGAGCTCCGGAGCTCCGGAGCTCCAGAGCTCCGGAGCTCCAGAGCTCCGGAGCTCCGGAGCTCCAGAGCTCCAGGGGACCGGAGCTCCAGAGCTCCGGAGCTCCGGAGCTCCAGGGGACCGGAGCTCCGGAGCTCCGGAGCTCCAGGGCTCCAGAGCTCCAGAGCTCCGGAGCTCCGGAGCTCCGGAGCTCCAGAGAACCGGAGCTCCGGAGCTCCAGGGGACCGGAGCTCCGGAGCTCCGGAGCTCCGGAGCTCCAGAGCTCCGGAGCTCCGGAGCTCCAGAGGACCGGAGCTCCGGAGCTCCAGGGGACCGGAGCTCCGGAGTTCCGGAGCTCCAGAGGACCGGAGCTCCAGGGGACCGGAGCTCCGGAGCTCCGGAGCTCCAGAGGACCGGAGCTCCGGAGCTCCAGAGCTCCAGAGCTCCGGAGCGCCAGGGCTCCAGAGCTCCAGAGCTCCGGAGCTCCGGAGCTCCAGGGGACCGGAGCTCCGGAGCTCCAGAGCTCCGGAGCTCCAGAGCTCCGGAGCTCCAGAGCTCCGGAGCTCCGGAGCTCCAGGGGACCGGAGCTCCGGGGCTCCGGAGCTCCAGAGGACCGGAGCTCCGGAGCTCCAGGGGACCGGAGCTCCGGAGTTCCGGAGCTCCAGAGGACCGGAGCTCCGGAGCTCCAGGGGACCGGAGCTCCGGAGCTCCGGAGCTCCAGGGGACCGGAGCTCCAGGGCTCCAGAGCTCCAGAGCTCCGGAGCTCCGGAGCCCCAGAGAACCGGAGCTCCGGAGCTCCGGAGCTCCGGACAACCGGAGCTCCAGAGGACCGGAGCTCCAGGGGACCGGAGTTTCGGAGCTCCGGAGCTCCAGAGCTCCGGAGCTCCGGAGCTCCAGAGCTCCGGAGCTCCGGAGCTCCGGAGCTCCGGACAACCAGTAGAACCGGAGCTCCGGAGCTCCAGAGAACCGGAGCTCCGGAGCTCCGGAGCTCCAGAGGACCGGAGCTCCGGAGCTCCAGAGAACCGGAGCTCCGGAGCTCCAGAGAACCGGAGCTCCGGAGCTCCGGAGCTCCAGAGGACCGGAGCTCCGGAGCTCCGGAGCTCCAGAGGACCGGAGCTCCGGAGCTCCAGAGAACCGGAGCTCCGGAGCTCCAGAGAACCGGAGCTCCGGAGCTCCAGGGGACCGGAGCTCCGGAGCTCCAGAGCCCCGGAGCTCCAGAGGACCGGAGCTCCGGAGCTCCAGAGAACCGGAGCTCCGGAGCTCCAGAGGACCGGAGCTCCGGAGCTCCGGAGCTTTCCTGGTTCTCAAAAATTTTCTAAGTCCAAAAAAATTTCTAAGTCCAACTTTTGGACTTAGAAAATTTTTTGGACTTAGAAAATTTTTCAACTTTTTCGACAAAAAGCTCCATAACTCGAAAAATATATGGAGCTCGGAGCTGCAATTTTAACCATATTCCAGGGAAGCTCCATAGAACCGGTACGTGGAAGGAGAAAAGGATCGAAAGACATGACCCATATAAATCACCCACTCCTGCAATTTCCGGTGGTCTGCAAAAAGCCTTCGGCAAGTATATAGGGAGAGGAAAAATTTGAATGTGAGCTCCAGGCGTCGGGCCGAGCCTGTCCTCTGCCGGTATGGGATCCAAAAGGTTCACATTCGGGCATCCTTCTCACGAAGTGCCCCGGTCCTAGGTGGTTCGGTTGAATTTTAATGAATTTTTCAAAGTGAAAAACTTTGAAAAAAAATGGGCGAAAAAATGGCTATGTCTTTCAGCGGGGGCTGAGAGAAAAAGTGTCCGAAGGAGCGCTGCCTTCGGATACAAACGGGCAAATGTCCCGGTGAAAATCCTGGTTCTCAAAAATTTTCTAAGTCCGAAAATTTTTCTAAGTCCAAAAATTTTTCTAAGTCCAACTTTTGGACTTAGAATTTTTTTGGAAGGCCGGAGCTCCAGAGATCCAGTGGGCCGGAGGACCGGAGCTCCGGAGGGCCGGAGGACCGGAGCTCCATAGAACCAGAGATCCAAGAGGACCGGAGCTCCGGAGGGCAAGAGCTCCAGAGATCCATGAGGGCCGGAGCTCCGGAGTACCGGAGCTCCAGAGATCCATGAGGGCCGGAGCTCCGGAGTACCGGAGCTCCAGAGATCCAGAGATCCAGAGGGCCGGAGCTCCGGACTACCGGAGCTCCAGAGATCCAGAGGGCCGGAGGACCGGAGCTCCATAGAGCCAGGAGGGCTGGAGCTCCAGAGAACCAGGAAAGCTGGAGCTCCAGAGAACCACGAGGGCCGGAGCTCCAGGGAGCCAGACAATTTCCTGGTTCTCAAAAATTTTCTAAGTCCGAAAATTTTTCTAAGTCCAAAAAAAATTCTAAGTCCAAAAATCTTGGAAAAAACGACTATGTCTTTCAGCGGGGGCTGAGAGAAAAAGTATCCGAAGGAGCGCTGCCTTCGGATACAAACGGGACAATGTCCCGGTGAAAAATCCTGGTTCTTCGAAAAATGTCTGAAAAAATGACTATGTCCAACAGCGGTGTGTCAATGGAAAAGTGTCCGAAGAAGCGAGGTCTTCGGATACAAACGGGCAGATGTCCCGGTGAAAAGCTCTGGTTCTCAAAAATTTTCTAAGTCCGAAAATTTTTCTAAGTCCAAAAAAAATTCTAAGTCCAAAAATCTTGGAAAAAACGACTATGTCTTTCAGCGGGGGCTGAGAGAAAAAGTATCCGAAGGAGCGCTGCCTTCGGATACAAACGGGCAGATGTCCCGGTGAAAATCCTGGTTCTCAAAAATGGCAAAAAAATGACTATGTCCAACAGCGGTGTGTCAAAGGAAAAGTGTCCGAAGGAGCGCTGCCTTCGGACACAAACGGGCAGATGTCCCGGTGAAAAGCTCTGGTTCTCAAAAATTTTCTAAGTCCAAAAAAAATTCTAAGTCCAAAAATCTTGGAAAAATGACTATGTCTTTCAGCGGGGGCTGAGAGGAAAAGTGTCCGACCATGCACTATCTTCGGATAGAAATGGGACAATGTCCCGGTGAAAATCCTGGTTCTCAAAAAAATGGCAAAAAAATGACTATGTCCAACAGCGGTGTGTCAAAGGAAAAGTGTCCGAAGGAGCGCTGCCTTCGGACACAAACGGGCAGATGTCCCGGTGAAAAGCTCTGGTTCTCAAAAATTTTCTAAGTCCAAAAAATTTTCTAAGTCCAAAAAAAATTCTAAGTCCAAAAATCTTGGAAAAAACGACTATGTCTTTCAGCGGGGGCTGAGAGAAAAAGTATCCGAAGGAGCGCTGCCTTCGGATACAAACGGGCAGATGTCCCGGTGAAAATCCTGGTTCTCAAAAATGTCTGAAAAAATGACTATGTCCAACAGCGGTGGTTCAAAGGAAAAGTGTCCGAAGGAGCGCTGCCTTCGGACACAAACGGGCAGATGTCCCGGTGAAAAGCTCTGGTTCTCAAAAATTTTCTAAGTCCGAAAAAAATTCTAAGTCCAAAAAAAATTCTAAGTCCAAAAATCTTGGAAAAAACGACTATGTCTTTCAGCGGGGGCTGAGAGAAAAAGTATCCGAAGGAGCGCTGCCTTCGGATACAAATGGGACAATGTCCCGGTGAAAATCCTGGTTCTCAAAAATGTCTGAAAAAATGACTATGTCCAACAGCGGTGTGTCACAGGAAAAGTGTCCGAAGGAGCGCTGCCTTCGGACACAAACGGGCAGATGTCCCGGTGAAAAGCTCTGGTTCTCAAAAATTTTCTAAGTCCAAAAAATTTTCTAAGTCCAAAAAAAATTCTAAGTCCAAAAATCTTGGAAAAAACGACTATGTCTTTCAGCGGGGGCTGAGAGAAAAAGTATCCGAAGGAGCGCTGCCTTCGGATACAAATGGGACAATGTCCCGGTGAAAATCCTGGTTCTCAAAAATGTCTGAAAAAATGACTATGTCCAACAGCGGTGTGTCACAGGAAAAGTGTCCGAAGGAGCGCTGCCTTCGGACACAAACGGGCAGATGTCCCGGTGAAAAGCTCTGGTTCTCAAAAATTTTCTAAGTCCAAAAAAAATTCTAAGTCCAAAAATCTTGGAAAAATGACTATGTCTTTCAGCGGGGGCTGAGAGGAAAAGTGTCCGACCATGCACTATCTTCGGATAGAAATGGGACAATGTCCCGGTGAAAATCCTGGTTCTCAAAAATGTCTGAAAAAATGACTATGTCCAACAGCGGTGTGTCACAGGAAAAGTGTCCGAAGGAGCGCTGCCTTCGGATACAAACTGGCAAAAGTCCCGGTGAAAAGCCCTGGTTCTCAAAAATTTTCTAAGTCCAAAAAAAATTCTAAGTCCAAAAAAACGGACTCTGTCATTTTTTTGGAAAAAGTGTGAAAAAATGACTATGTCCGACAGGACTCTGTCATTTTTTTGAGAAAAAGTCTGAAAAAATGACTATGTCCAACGGGACTTAGTCGTTTTTTTGAGCTTCTCAAAAATTTTCTAAGTCCAAAAAATTTTCTAAGTCCGAAAAAGTGTGAAAAAATGACTATGTCCGACAGGACTTAGTCGTTTTTTCAGAAAATTTCTGAAAAAACGACTAAGTCCTGTCGGACATAGTCGTTTTTTCGATTTTTTAGGTCTACCAGGGCTTCTCATTTGGGTCTACCAAGGCATGTGATTTGGGTCTACCAATACCCCTAGGATATGATTTGCCTACTCCCGCAATTTCCGGTGGTCTGCAAAAAGCCTTCGGCAAGATTATAGGGAGAGGAAAATTTTGAATGTGAGCTCCAGGCCTAAGACCGACCCCTCTCTCCCCAGTAGGCCGACGGAAGGAGCTCACATTCGGGCACAGTACTTTTGCAATGCCCCTTGTCCCCCTGGTTCTCCCGAATTGAAGCGAATTTTTTCTAAGTGTGGCTGGACTTAGAAAAATTTTCGGGAGTGAAAAGAACCAGAGAGACCGTCCTGAGGGACTGAAACAGGCCGAAAAAGGTGTCACACTCGGCTTGGCAATATGAAAAAGGCCCTTCCAAAATCCTGGAGGTTTGGGCCTGACCTCCAGAGCTCCAGAGCTCCAGAGATCCAGAGGGCCGGAGGACCGGAGCTCCATAGATCCAGGAGTGTCCGGGAGCTCCAGAGCTCCAGAGATCCACACACGAACGAGACTCAGGGTGTCCATGACTTATGCCTGGTGGTATGGACATCCAAAAATCTTCCACGGAAGTTGGAAGAACCAGGCGAGGGCAGACCGTCGTGAGTGTTCTTGGCAAAGTCCTGGAGCCAGAACATAGAAAACTCTTCTACGGAAGAACCAGGCAAAAGATCCAGAGGGCCGGAGGACCGAAGCTCCAGAGCTCCAGAGATCCACACTAGAGAGAATTCGTGGGTGTCCATGACTTATGCCTGGTGGTATGGACATCCAAAAATCTTCCACGGAAGTTGGAAGAACCAGGCGAGGGCAGACCGTCGTGAGTGTTCTTGGCAAAGTCCTGGAGCCAGAACATATAAAACTCTTCTAAGGAAGAACCAGGCAAAAGATCCAGAGGGCCGGAGGACCGAAGCTCCAGAGCTCCAGAGATCCACACATGAACGAGACTCAGGGTGTCCATGACTTATGCCTGGTGGTATGGACATCCAAAAATCTTCCACGGAAGTTGGAAGAACCAGGCGAGGGCAGACCGTCGTGAGTGTTCTTGGCAAAGACCTGGAGCCAGAACATAGAAAACTCTTCTACGGAAGAACCAGGCAAAAGATCCAGAGGGCCGGAGGACCGAAGCTCCAGAGCTCCAGAGATCCACACCAGAGAGAATTCGTGGATGTCCATGACATATGCCTGGTGGTATGGACATCCAAAAATCTTCCACAAAAGTTGGAAGAACCGGGCCAGTGGCAAAAAGTCGTGAGTGTACGTGCAAAAGTCCTGGAGCATGTACATATAAAACTCTTCTACGGAAGAACCAGGCGCCGGAGACCGTCGTGAGTGTTCTTGGCAAAGACCTGGAGCCAGAACATAGAAAACTCTTCTACGGAAGAACCAGGCAAAAGATCCAGAGGGCCGGAGGACCGAAGCTCCAGAGCTCCAGAGATCCACACCAGAGAGAATTCGTGGATGTCCATGACATATGCCTGGTGGTATGGACATCCAAAAATCTTCCACAAAAGTTGGAAGAACCGGGCCAGTGGCAAAAAGTCGTGAGTGTACGTGCAAAAGTCCTGGAGCATGTACATATAAAACTCTTCTACGGAAGAACCAGGCGCCGGAGACCGTCGTGAGTGTTCTTGGCAAAGACCTGGAGCCAGAACATAGAAAACTCTTCTACGGAAGAACCAGGCAAAAGATCCAGAGGGCCGGAGGACCGAAGCTCCAGAGCTCCAGAGATCCACACCAGAGAGAATTCGTGGATGTCCATGACATATGCCTGGTGGTATGGACATCCAAAAATCTTCCACAAAAGTTGGAAGAACCGGGCCAGTGGCAGAAAGTCGTGAGTGTACGTGCAAAAGTCCTGGAGCATGTACATATAAAACTCTTCTACGGAAGAACCAGGCGCCGGAGACCGTCGTGAGTGTTCTTGGCAAAGACCTGGAGCCAGAACATAGAAAACTCTTCTACGGAAGAACCAGGCAAAAGATCCAGAGGGCCGGAGGACCGAAGCTCCAGAGCTCCAGAGATCCACACTAGAGAGAATTCGTGGATGTCCATGACATATGCCTGGTGGTATGGACATCCAAAAATCTTCCACAAAAGTTGGAAGAACCGGGCCAGTGGCAAAAAGTCGTGAGTGTACGTGCAAAAGTCCTGGAGCATGTACATATAAAACTCTTCTACGGAAGAACCAGGCGCCGGAGACCGTCGTGAGTGTTCTTGGCAAAGACCTGGAGCCAGAACATAGAAAACTCTTCTACGGAAGAACCAGGCATTTCCATACCAAAGTCCCGGCGGTATGGTCATATCTCTTCCATGCAAGTTGGAAGAACCGGGCAAAGGGGCGGACATGCAACCGAAAAATCATTTTAATCAAGAACCGGTACATGGAAAGAGAAAATAAGGTCTGAAGACACGAACACAGGTCTGTGAGCTAGGGGGTCGGCACCTGCCCAAAAATGGTGTCTGCGTCCATGCCAAAGACAGGGCGGTATGGACGTAGAAAAACCATGTACCGGAGATACCTTTATGACAAAGGACGGTGCATGGAAAGAGAAAATGAGGAGCGAAGACACAAACTGTGAGCTAGGGGGTCGGCACCAGCCTAAAAATGGTGTGTACATGCAAAAGTCCTGGAGCATGTACATATAAAACTCTTCTACGGAAGAACCAGGCGCCGCAGACCGTCGTGAGTGTTCTTGGCAAAGTCCTGGAGCCAGAACATAGAAAACTCTTCTACGGAAGAACCAGGCATTTCCATACCAAAGTCCCGGCGGTATGGTCATATCTCTTCCATGCAAGTTGGAAGAACCGGGCAAAGGGGCGGACATGCAACCGAAAAATCATTTTAATCAAGAACCGGTACATGGAAAGAGAAAGAGGACTGAAGACACGAACACAGGTCTGTGAGCTAGGGGGTCGGCACCAGCCCAAAAATGGTGTCTGCGTCCATGCCAAAGACAGGGCGGTATGGACGTAGAAAAACCATGTACCGGAGATACCTTTATGACAAAGGACGTTGCATGGAAAGAGAAAAATGAGGAGCGAAGACACAAACTGTGAGCTAGGGGGTCGGCACCAGCCTATAAATGGTGTAAGGGTGTTCACCTGCCCGAAACAAAAATGGTGTGCTGACCGATAGGCTCAGGTCGACTCGCCTTCGGAGGGCCGCGCCTCGTGCGTGGGGTCTCTCCGGCTT
>NW_027551697.1:7500-12500 GCF_051989575.1 Stigmatopora nigra | reverse complement strand
GGAGAAATGAAATACACGGGTCGCTGCTTGGGCAACAGCTTCGCCGTTGTGGAAATGAAATGAGGTGTCGCTGCTTGGGCAACAGCTTCACCATTGGAGAAAATACGGGTCGCTGCTTGGGCAACAGCTTCGCCGTTGGATGAACTCAAAAATATGGTCACGGGGTCCGCTGCTGGGGCACAGCGGTCACCCCTAGGTACGGGTCGCTGCTTGGGCAACAGCGTCGCCGATGGAAGAAATTACGGGTCGCTGCTTGGGCAACAGCGTCGCCGTCGGAGAAATGAACTCTACGGGTCCGCTGCTGGGGCACAGCGGTCGCCGGTGGTGAAAAAAAAATGAAAGGAGTACGGGTCGCTGATGGGGCACAGCGTTCACCGTTACTCGAAATGAACTCGAAAGCCACGGGGTGCTGAAGAGGGCACAGCGCAAACCCCGATTGGCGACCGCGTGGGGACGGCTCGCGCGTCCGTGTTCCCGGCGATAACGGTGAGGTTTCTGGTGCGTGCGACCGGCGATTGACCGGAGGCTAAGGTACTGCGGGTGGTGGACCCCACTCGTCCAAGGCCCCTCCGCGTCAGGGCTGACCATCGTCACTGTCACTGCATCCGCTCCGGGGCTCGTGCGTGCGAGTGGGCGTTCTCGGTCAAAGAGGTATAGTGAAAGTGTGAGGGGCGGCTGTTCGAGCCGTGTACCGAACAACGGAGAGGTTTCTGGCGCGTGCGATCGGCGATTGGCCGGAGGCTAAGGTACTGCGGGTGGTGGACCCCACTCGTCCAAGGCCCCTCCGCGTCAGGGCTGACCATCGTCGCTGTCACTGCAACCGGACGGTCACGGTCCGTGCGGTCGTCTCGCTCTCTTAAAGAGCAGTGCGACAAGACGGGCCAGGGTATAGTGCTTGCAAAGCCGGGATAACGGTGAGGACATAGTGCGTGCGACCGGTGATTGGCCGGAGGCTAAGGTACTGCGGGTGGTAGACCCCACTCGTCCAAGGCCCCTCCGCGTCAGGACTGACCATCGTACTTTATCTGCATCCGCCTCGGTCGCGTGGGTGCGGCTTGGCACGTATGACCACGTCACGCTAAAGACAACGGGGGCAGTGGAACTGAACGTGCGCAGCATAACGAAAGCCGGGATAACGGTGAGGACATAGTGCGTGCGACCGGTGATTGGCCGGAGGCTAAGGTACTGCGGGTGGTAGACCCCACTCGTCCAAGGCCCCTCCGCGTCAGGACTGACCATCGTCACTTTATCTGCATCCGCCTCGGCCTAGTATGTAATGTGGCGGTCGTCTCGCCCGTGTCTTCTGTCGGCAGGGTATAGTCGTGTGGAGGGATGGCTCGTGCGAGCTCGTGGACTGAACAACGGAGAGGTTTCTGGCGCGTGCGATCGGCGATTGACCGGAGGCTAAGGTACTGCGGGTGGTAGACCCCACTCGTCCAAGGCCCCTCCGCGTCAGGGCTGACCATCGTGCTGTCACTGCAACCGGACGGTCCCCCGCGAGCGCGTTTCGTCTCGCTCTGGCCAATTGGAGAGCCGTGACAACAAGAGCGATGCGTCTGACTCATTCGAGGTCACGGATAACGGTGAGGACACGGTGCGTGCGACCGGTGATTGGCCGGAGGCTAAGGTACTGCGGGTGGTAGACCCCACTCGTCCAAGGCCCCTCCGCGTCAGGACTGACCATCGTCACTGTCTCTGCATCCGCCCGGCTGAGTTTGTTCAGCGGTCGTCTCGTTCACGTTCCACACAACCGCGCGTCGGTTTGGGATAGCTGGGTCGGCGAGACGCCGAGAGAAGAGAGTGCGTTCGAAACTGGATAACGGTGAGGACTGGTGCGTGCGACCGGTGATTGGCCGGAGGCTAAGGTACTGCGGGTGGTAGACCCCACTCGTCCAAGGCCCCTCCGCGTCAGGACTGACCATCGTCACCTTATCTGCATCCGCCCGGTGGGGATCTGCACCGTCGACCCAAGCATGAAAACCCTCGTGTCGGTTCGGGCGAGAAAAAAGAGTTCAAGGGAAAAAGGCAACGATTTCACCATTCGAGTTCATGTGGAGGACAAAAAGAGGACAAAATGGAAACGAAATGACCATGAGTTCATCGATGGAAATGAGGACAATACTGACGAATATGGAGAGTTCTAAAATTTTGCCAAATGACACCGATGGTTGACGAGAATCCCTAAGCCACGGGGTGGGATACAAACCTGAACTAAAGACCTGCCATAGTCCGGTTTTTTTCCCAAAAAGGGCGCATGTGGACGGAGGGCACACATGGAAACCTAACCACCAGCCGAGCCATTGCCGGAGGAAATATAACGAGATGCCAAATACCATAGCCTTTGGGACAAAGCCGATTCTTGGAGGACAACAAAAATGAGACATGGTACTTGGTGAAGCACCGGACATATGGAGCCACAGGGGCCAGAAAAGAGCCGATAGTACAGGGCAAGATGTGATGTGACGGTAACGGACATGTGTTAATGATGGTGGACATGTGTTACGAGATGAAATGCTTGGAAATCACGTAAAGAACCGATGCGTGAATGAAAATGAAAACAGATCATGTTGGGACCAGGTTGGGAACCCCTCCACAGTCTGCGACAAAAAAGCTTCCCGTGTGGGATTATTCCGGTAATAAGAAGGGAGTCAGGTGCCCGGTACCTGTACGCCACTATGAAGGCCTCTGGTGGTTGTACGCTGGTTTAAAGACTCGATTTACCCCCGCCTTGACAAATCGAGCGCCACAAAAAGTTGCGCCGTAAAAGGGCCCTGACTTTCCTTGTTGGTTCGGGTTGGCATCGCCGGGGCTTGTGAGATAAGTGCCTATTCTAGGGGGATGGAGTACACAATCTCTACGACCTCTTTGGTGCCTCTGGGTGGTTCAGGCCCGTGGGAAAAGCCTCAGAGCCGCTTCCTTGAGGAGCCGCGGGTGACTCACGGGTTACGTCATCGCCTGGAGGTGTCGGGAGTTCTTTGTTTTGTTTTGCGAAAAACCCCCGTCACGAGAAACTGTGCTTCTTCTCGGTTTGTTACGGTTGCACGCAGGTGCCGCCGGCCGTTCCCACAGTTTTCTCGTCGTGTCACCGGGCTGCTTGCGGCTATCGGTAGATGCACTGTGCACGTCTCCCTGCCACGAAAGGAAGGAGTGAAGGAAGGTTGGCAAATAACCGAATCGATCGCGTGACAAGGTACAGGGCGATCGCACGTATTGACGTGAGGCATAACGAGAGGGGGTTGGGCCTAGGGCCGGCCCCGGAGGTATCCGTCCCTGTCGATTCTCTCTCTGGGTTGACGCGCAAGAGCACGGGCATGGCAGTCCGCGCGTGCGTCCCCGGGCTAGTCTCCGGCAGCGGCGTTCCGCCTCTTAGGGTAGTCGGGCGCCGAATCCCTCCCTCTCGCCCGGACCGGACTTTCGAAGGCTCATGTAGATGGCACTTATAGACGTGTCGGGGCCCGAGAAACAATGGTCCCGCACCGCCGAGGCCGGAATGGTTACAGTTTACTGTAACCGCTATAGTCAACGTAAAGGGGTGCACGTTGCCCGTCTCTGATGCGATGAAGGTTCGGGAAGATCGATTCGATGGACGGTGGTCGAGCCCGGATCCATTACGGCGACCACCACGGACAAGGTACCCGGTTCCGCTTTTGCTCGTCTGGCGCGTGCCAACAAAACGGGGGTATATGGGTTGCCACCCGGCCCGGTCTTGTGCTACGCTCGGAGTGTTCTGGGGTTCGGGAGCCGTGGGAAAAGCCTCAGAGCCGCTTCCTTGAGGAGCCGCGGGTGACTCACGGTGCTACGTCACCGCATTCCTCCGAGGACAGTAGTTACGCCGGATCACCGGTCCCATTACCTGGCCTTCGGCGACATCTCAACGCTCACCCCTTGGGCCCCACTTTACCCAAGTCGGGATGAACCTAGGATGGGGGGAGCTCTTGATCGACCCTAGGCCCCACCGCCTAACTCAGCCAAATCAGGGGTGGATAAACCGTGCCCGCCTTGGGAGCAATAGACCTTCCGATGCTTTGCCAACTCAGGTGTTGCGATCTTGAAAGGTGTCTCCGGGCATCACTGCTCTACATGGGTGGCCGGGCAGCGGGGGGCTGACCCGGGCGGCCGCCTGGAGATGTCGGGAGGCACCTGTAGACAACTCTCAGCGGTGGATCACTCGGCTCGTGCGTCGATGAAGAACGCAGCTAGCTGCGAGAATTAATGTGAATTGCAGGACACATTGATCATCGACACTTTGAACGCAACTCGCGGCCCCGGGTCCCTCCCGGGGCCACGTCTGTCTGAGCGTCGCCTGACATTCAATCGGGCCCGACCGCGGCGGTGAGGGGCGGCACCGTTCCGCGGCGTGGCCCGCGACTGGGGATGCAAGATCGGGGAAAGTGTTATGCCAGCACGCACCCCGACCCCCTAAGTAAAGCCAGATACGGGGCTCGTCCATGCCCGTACAGAGAAGTGGTCGAGAGAGCGAGATTTCGGGGAACATGCATATGTGAGCGAGGCATGTCGTTGAGATCCACAAAGACCTCACAGTCCGCGGTCACGAGGCGGTCATTTGGATAGTAACCACCGACCCGTGAGTGTCCCTCCGCAAAATGGACTGGATCCGAGGCAAAAACAACACGGACCGAAGGCGCCGGCGCGTGGTGCGCGGACACCCGCGTCGGCAGGGCGATAACCGAAAAAAATGAAATAAAAGGATCTCCTCCCCGAATCTCAATCGATCGAACCGCGGCTTTTATGGTTCCGACCTCAGATCAGACGGGGCTACCCGCTGAATTTAAGCATATTACTAAGCGGAGGAAAAGAAACTAACTAGGATTCCCCTAGTAGCGGCGAGCGAAGCGGGAAAAGCCCAGCGCTGAATCCGCTGCCCCTGGCAGGCAGTGGAAATGTGGCGTAAGAAAGGTACCACTCACTTTGCGCCCCGAAGGGCCTGAGTCCTTCTGATGGAGGCTCAATCCCGTGGACGGTGTGAGGCCGGTAGCGGT